>NC_057794.1:4434676-4734676 GCF_018294505.1 Triticum aestivum | reverse complement strand
TCAAATGGATAGCTCCAAGTGATCTACATCAATATTGAGCATCCACATCTTCAACATCTACATGAAGTCATCATCGACAAAACCCAAGGTTAGTTCATCCCTCTTAGGGGGATATCACATCTAGGGGGAGCTTTACTCTAAAACTTGAGCTAAAGCAACTCTAAAGATGTGAATACAACAATGCTTTATGTAAAAGTGGTAACCCCACTTGAGCTTAAATGATGAGTATGACCTACGATCAAGTGTTCTCACTTGACTCCTAAGTCAATATACTCATATATAGATGACCTAGTCATCGCAAATTGCTTGATAGATGCTAGAATTGTTTGTGCATGCTTTGCCACATATTTCTTTTGCCATCTTATTGTGTGAGCATGTTGGTTGCATATTTTACTCATTCAAGGACATCCACTTGTTGTTTTGATTGTTTGGTTTTATCTCCTTTTGCCAAGTGGATGGACAAGAATGCCTAAGAACCTCCTCTAGCTATCTATGCTTTTCTCGTCTCAAACTCTATTCATGCTGCATCACAAAATTTGATCAAGTCAGATTCGAACCACTCTGTGTGAGGAGCGCTCGGAGTCCCCGATTCGTCATAGACTTAAACTTCCAAAACCTCTTTGTGATTCTCGGTCTGACCGATTCCATACTTTCGGTCCTACCGAGATCATTAAGTTGATCTAGGTTTTCGATCTCGGTGCAACCGATTTGAACTTTCGGTCACACCGAGTTGCAATAACTGTATACAGTTTTGCATCTCGGTGCCACCGAGTTGTTCCACTCGGTCACACCGACAGGGTCGGGCTATATATAGTCACGGGCAAAATTTGGAAATTTCTCCGAACCCCTTCGCCCGCACGATAGCCTGCTCTGCCAACTTGGTCTCCGGATCGTCTCCTCGCCGCCAGCCGCCTCCAGTCGCTGGTCTCCGTCGCCGTCAATGGGAATTCTGCCCCGCCATTGCCGCCGTAGCGAGTCTCCGCCGAACTAGGGTATGGACTCGATCTTTGTGCTATTCTCCAATCCGATTCCTAGCACATTGTGATCATCATGATTCTTGCCACGTTTGACAAACTCCTATCCAGTCAATGAACTCGTAGATTAGGTTTACTTCGAAAATTTTAGGGTTAGGTTTCCGCCGAAACCATCTCGGACCCACCGAGTTGAAAAACTCAGTCCCACCGATTTGGCTTATGCCATTGCACAAGTGAGACTCGGTCTGACCGAGAATTACTTATCGGTGTGACCGATTTTGGAACTCTGTGAAACCCTAGCAGTCTCGGTGCCACCGAACTGTGACTCGGTCCAACCGAGTTCACTGGTTTAGGTTCCAGAACTGCTTCGGTATCACCGAGTTTGAAAATCGGTAGATCCGAGATGCTTTCAGTGGAAAACTAAAACTAAGTTTTTGAATTATTTTTTTGCAAAAATCTCTGCATTTTGTGATGCTCATCCCCTCTATCTCATCTATAATCTATTCACAGGGTCAGCAGTCAGAGTTTGCATCATGTCAGACCAAAGTGACAGCCAGAACTTGTCAGAGCAGCAAGTACAGTTGAGTGAGGGCACTAGTCCCTCAAGTTCCTCAGATGATGGCAGCAGGAGCACCCCCAGCAATCTGCCTAAAGCTGCCACACGTCAGAGAAAGAAGAGAACCTCAGACTCAGAAGATGAGGATTATGTGGCAGAGGAGGAAGCCACCTCCAAGAGAGTTGAGCCAGCACAGGGCACAAAGCCAGGGCTGAAGATCAAAAGGCCAGCAGGCAGGCAGCCCATGTCTAAGGCAAGAACTTCAACTGAGAAGCCCACTCCCACTGAACCAGTTGCTGCTGAGGGCAAAAAGAGGAAGGAAAGGGTAAAGAAAACTGTAGCCAGAGTGCTTGGCAAGGCCTCCATCATGGAAGATGAGGAGGAAGAACAAGAGGTAGCTGCACCAGCACCTAAGGCACCCAAGCTAATGGGTGATGCCATAAAATCAGGGGGAGCTGCTTCCAAGGCCAAGTCAGCTCCAAAGCCAAAGCCAAAGAGAAACACAAGAAGCATCCCAGCCACTGAAAAGAACAAGGCCCCAGTGCCTGAAGCTGCAGAGGAAGAGGAAGAGAATGTCCTTAGAAAGCTCAAGCCCAAGATCCCAGACCACAACGATGCTCATCCTATGGCTGAGGATATGAAGCTCAGGAGAGATTCAGGGCTGAGGAAGTGGAGAGAAGCAGACCCATATGCTTCTAGGAGAAGGACTGCAGTTGACTACAGGTTTCACACCAAGGAGCAGCAGGATTTCTATGAGACAGTGCTGCTAGACAAGAAGCCAATTGTCTGCGATATGAGATGGGTCGATTGGTAGTATATCAAGGACAACGAAGAGTACTACCCTGGAGTGCAGGACAGCTTTAAGGCATGTGGAGTAGAGGACTTTGTTGGGCAGAAGCTCACAAAGTGGAACGAGGAACTCATCATGCAGTTCTACTCCACAGCCCACTTTTATCCAGATGGTAGGATAACTTGGATGTCAGAGGGTACGAGGTACCAGTCCACAGTTTCTGAATGGGCACAGCTTATCAATGCCCCAGAGGAAAATGAAGATGACTTGGACATTTATGCCAAGAAGAAGATGGACCACAACTCTATGTCCAACATGTACAAGGAGATTCCGAATGAAGCACTTGACACGTTCAAGTTTGGCTCAGTGCATTATCTTCTATCAGGACTGCCCACTATCAACTGGATATTGAGGCACACCCTATTGCCCAAGTCTGGAGATCACAAGATGATCAGAGGTCACGCGATCAATTTGCTTCATGTCTTTGACGTGCCTCAAAAATTCAAAGTCATGAGCCTCATAGTGGAAACAATCAAAAGGACTGTAGCAGATCAGAAGAGGAGCTGTGGATATGCCCCTCAGATTCAGGAGCTCATCAACTCCAAGATGGGCACGGGCGTATATTTATTGGATAAGGAACACCTGCCCATCCGTCCATACTTCGAAGATAATCAAGTGGTCATGACTGAGAATGAGCCATCATCTGCCCAAGCACAAGCCAAGAAGGAGAAGGCAAAGAAGGAGAAAGCTGCCAGGATGCCCACTCAAGAGGAGGCATCTGAATACTTCCTGAAGACCAAACAAGAGCAGCTTGGTTACCTGATTGCGTCCATCCTGCGGATTGAGCAAGGACTAGCCACCCTGACTCAGAACCAGACAAGCTTAGAGAGGATCATGGAACAAAGGTTCTATGACTTGGACATCAAGGTGACAGAGATACAGACTGCCGTGGAGCAGCTCCAGGATGACATGAATGAGAGGAGAGGCAAGACTACAACTGATGCTTTTGTCAAAGTGCCACGAGGTCCGAGGTCGTCTGCAGTGCCAGTTGCTGACAATAGAGCCACCACGTCTGCACCAGCTACAGCCTCAGTTCCACCAGCTCCAGCGTCCACTTCAGCCTCGACTCCAACCATGTCTACTGAAGGCTTCGTCCTTGGAGTGCTCCGGACACCACCACCACCTGAAGATCAAGCCTGAGTGTCGACTTAGCACTATGCATTTTCTAGGAACTTTTTCGTAACTTGTTGCCAAAGGGGGAGAAAATGTATAGATCATAGGCTTCAAGAGAGAGTGTTGCTTTTATTCTCTCTTGTTTTATTTGGTGGTTTCTCGAACTTTATTTGCTTGTGTGTGAGATACTATGCCCTTATCTGTGTGAGACATCGATGATCATGTGTTTGATCATAAGCTACACTTAATGTTTGCTTAATATTGTCATTCTATCCATCTTATGTGATCACTCACTATTCTTGGTGATGAGTGCATGTATTTCATTGTTATCATTTTTTAGCGCTCCACCAAGATGTATGTGACATGGAAGAGTAACCCATGACTCTCACTCCTTGTGCATTTGCAATCCAAAGCAATTTCTAAATATGCACAAATTTAGGGGGAGCTCTTACTTGTCACATACTTCTCAAAGCGATGATGTATTTCATGATTATTATAATTTGTCGAAGCTTTGATCTATATGTTGTCATCAATTACCAAAAAGGGGGAGATTGAAAGTGCAACTATCCCTAGGTGGTTTTGGTAATTCATAACAACATATAGCTCATTGAGCTAATGCTATTCCAAGATGATTATTTCAGGAAAGCTCAATGATTGGCATGGCATGGATGTGAAAGTGGAACCCTCAAAATGCTAAGGACAAAGAATTGGCTCAAGCTCAAAAGTTCAAGACCCTTCATTTTATATTTTAGTGATCCAAGATCACATTGAGTCTTTAGGAAAAGCCAATACTATCAAGGAGGGATGAGGTGTTGCTTAATGAGCCTCTTGCTTTATGTGCTTGGTGATATGCTCCAAAATCCTCAACCACTTTTCCATAGCCACAAATGACCTAAACTCTAAGCCAAACTCGGTCATACCGATTCTTTCAATCCGGCGCCACCGAGTTTCACTTGTCTTTTGCCACTGCCAAACCCTAGCAATTCGGTCCTACCGATAAGGATCTCGGTCTCACCGAGATGGGATTAAAAACTCTCTGTTTCCCTTTCGTAACGTTTCGGTCTCACCGAAAGAGCGAACCGGTCCCACCGAGATTGCAATGTACACTCCCTGTTTCCTTCTTGTAACTTTTCGGTCTCACCGAAAGAACGAGTCGGTCCCACCGAGTTTGCCTGACCAACTCTCTGGTTAGCTTATTGCCAATCTCGGTCTCACCAAGTTTGTGTAATCGGTCTCACCGAGATTACGTTATGCCCAAACCCTAACCGAATCGGTCCTACCGAGTTGCATGTCAGTCCCACCGAAATCTCTAACGGTCACTAGGTTTACCTTTTCGGTCCGACCGAGTTTGATGATTCGGTCCCACCGAGATTGGTAAATTGTGTGTAACGGTTGGATTTTGTGTGGAGGCTATATATACCCCTGCACCTCCTCTTCATTTAAGGAGAGAGCTATCAGAACACATACACCATTCCAACTCATATGTTCTGAGAAAGAACCACCTACTCATGTGTTGAGACCAAGATATTCCATTCCAACCATATGAATCTTGATCTCTAGCCGTCCCCAAGTTGCTTTCCACTCAAATCTTCTTCCCACCAGATCCAAATCCTATGAGAGAGAGTCGAGTGTTGGGGAGACTATCATTTGAAGCACAAGAGCAAGGAGTTCATCATCAACACACCATTTGTTACTTCTTGGAGAGTGGTGTCTCCTAGATTGGCTAGGTGTCACTTGGGAGCCTCCGACAAGATTGTGGAGTTGAACCAAGGAGTTTGTACGGGCAAGGAGATCGCCTACTTTGTGAAGATCTACCGCTAGTGAGGCAAGTCCTTCGTGGGCGATGGCCATGGTGGGATAGACAAGGTTGCTTCTTCGTGGACCCTTCGTGGGTGGAGCCCTCCGTGGACTCGCGCAACCGTTACCCTTCGTGGGTTGAAGTCTCCATCAACGTGGATGTAGGATAGCACCACCTATCCGAACCACGGGAAAAACATCCGTGTCTCCAATTGCGTTTGAATCCTCCAAACACTTCCCTTTACATTCTTGCAAGTTGCATGCTTTACTTTCCGCTGCCAATATACTCTTGCATGCTTGCTTGAATTGTGTGATGATTGCTTGACTTGTCCTAAGATAGCTAAAATCTGCCAAGAACTAAAATTGGGAAAAGGCTAAGTTTTTATTTGGTCAAGTAGTCTAATCACCCCCCCTCTAGACATACTTTCGATCCTACAAGTGGTATCAGAGCCTTGGTCTCCATTTGCCTTGATCTCCATAGCTTTTGGTGATCATAGCCTTGGTTTCACAACCTAGGAGAGTATGGCGTCTAGCGAGGGAAATTATCACCGTAGAGGTCCTTACTTTGATGGCACTAATTTTGCTAGTTGGAAGCATAAAATGAAAATGCATATTCTTGGACATAACCCCGCCGTATGGGCTATTGTTTGTGTTGGTTTGCAAGGTGACTTCTTTGATGGGAGAGAACCAAACCGTGAAGCTACCGCGGATGAGTTGAAGATGTTGCAATACAATGCTCAAGCTTGTGATATTCTCTTCAACGGATTGTGCCCCAAAGAATTCAACAAAATCAGCCGTCTTGAGAATGCAAAGGAAATTTGGGACACTTTGATTGATATGCACGAAGGTACCGACTCCGTCAAGGAATCCAAGTTGGATGTGCTCCAAAGTCAACTTGACAAGTTCAAAATGAAGGATGGTGAAGGTGTCGCTGAAATGTACTCTAGGCTTGCTCTCATCACAAATGAGATTGCCGGCTTAGGAAGTGAAGAGATGACCGATAGATTCATCATCAACAAGATCCTAAGAGCCTTGGATGGGAAATATGATACCGTGTGCACATTGATCCAAATGATGCCCAATTACAAAGATCTCAAACCAACGGAAGTGATTGGAAGGATTGTTGCTCATGAGATGTCACTCAAGGATAAAGAGGAACTTCACAACAAATCAAGTGGTGCCTACAAAGCGTCATGTGAAGTCCCCACATCATCAAGTGAGAAACAAAACTTCAATGAAGAATTGAGCTTAATGGTGAAGAACTTCAACAAGTTCTACAAGAGAAGAAGCAAAGATAGAAGCTTCAAGTCAAGGTCCAACAATGACAAAAGATCTTCTAGTCGAAAGCGAAACTGCTACAATTGTGGAAGACCCGGACACTATTCCAATGAGTGTACGGCTCCCTACAAGAGAAGAGGAGATTCTCCAAAAAGAAGAAGCAAAGAATCACCACCAAGAGAGAGAAGGAGTAGGGATGATCATTATGAACAGAGATACTCATGGAGAAGCAAGGATTCGGAAAGGAAGGAAAAATCATCAAGGAGCTACACAAAGCAAAGACATCAAGCTCATGTTGGTGAATGGGTATCTAGCTCCGACTCCGACAGCCACTCCGAGAGAAGTTATCACTCCGACTCCGAAGATACTCAAGATGAAGGTGTTTCCGGTCTAGCACTTGTGTCAACCAACTCCTACGACATATTTGACTCACCAAATGAAGTAATTGGAAGATGCTTCATGGCGAAAGGTCCTAAGGTAACACACCCGAGTATGTTGATTTTAATAGTGATGAAGATGACTTGTTAGGTGATGATGATTTGCTTGTTGACAACTCTAGTGATGAGTACTATGGTGAAACATCAATTAATCATGCTAATCAAGATAAAACGAATGACAATGATAAGGAGAAGATTGAGGCTCTAACTAAAGAACTAAACACTCTTAAGTTAGCTCATGAAACTATCTTCGAAGATCATCGAGAACTTTTAAGAGCTCATGAGAAATTACGCTTTGAAAAGCTTAATCTTGAGCAAGAGCATGAGTTCTTAAAAGCAATCAATGATGATCTTCGCAAGAAAAGTTCTTCTCACATTGCCAAGCGTTTACTTTTATCCACTTACGTGCCTCGAGTCAAGTCTAGTAACAAGAACAAGAAAGATTCTTCCTCTAGTAGTAACAATGATCATGCTAAATCCAATATTGTTGCTTCTAGTAGTTCTCTTGATTCCACTAATGATTCTCTTAGCCAAGTTACACTTGAGCAAGAAAATAGCTTATTGAAGGGAATTATAGAGAAAGGAGTGTACAAAAGCCTTGCCGGGAGTAAGCAATTCGAGGAAATTGTGCGCAAGAAAGAAATGCACCGGAAGAATCAAGGTGTTGGTTTTGAACGAATGTTCAATGCCAATGGAGTTGAGTGGGAAGAAGATCAATACCCCAAGACAAAGTTTGTTCCTCAACAAGAGAAGTATGACACTTCCTTCAAGGGAACACAAGCTCAAAATGATCTTCCACCACAAGACTACAAGCAAAAAGGCAAGGACAAGCTTCAAGAGGAGATTGATGCATTTGAAGAAGCTCCTAAGACCTTAGTCAAGTGGATTCCCAAGACTACTTCAAGTTCCACTTCATCAAGTACGACTACAACTCCAAGGATTCCCATCAAGATGGTGTGGATCCAAAAGAAGAAGAACTAGAGAGTTCTCGAGGGTGACTCCGCCAACATACCTCACTCTTATCATTTTGGCAAGAACAAGTGCAATCAACTTCCACATCTTGCACTAGTTCAAGGAGTCACAAACCCTCGTGTTGGTAAGACAAGGGACAAGGTAACCTAAAGTTTTCATGGACATCATCTTGTGTGTGCATCACTCTATGTCTATGGATATCCTTGTTTGTTCCTTGTGGGACTAACCCATGTAGGTATTGAAAGTGCAATTCACTCAAATGGATAGCTCCAAGTGATCTACATCAACATTGAGCATCCACATCTTCAACATCTACATGAAGTCATCATCGACAAAACCCAAGGTTAGTTCATCCCTCTTAAGGGGGATATCACATCTAGGGGGAGCTTTACTCTAAAAACTTGAGCTAAAGCAACTCTAAAGATGTGAATACAACAATGCTTTATGTAAAAGTGGTAACCCCACTTGAGCTTAAACGATGAGTATGACCTACGATCAAGTGTTCTCACTTGACTCCTAAGTCAATATACTCATATATAGATGACCTAGTCATCGCAAATTGCTTGATAGATGCTAGAATTGTTTGTGCATGCTTTGCCACATATTTCTTTTGCCCTCTTATTGTGTGAGCATGTTGGTTGCATATTTTACTCATTCAAGGACATCCACTTGTTGTTTTGATTGTTTGGTTTTATCTCCTTTTGCCAAGTGGATGGACAAGAATGCCTAAGAACCTCCTCTAGCTATCTATGCTTTTCTCGTCTCAAACTCTATTCATGCTGCATCACAAAATATGATCAAGTCAGATTCGAACCACTCTATGTGAGGAGCGCTCGGAGTCCCCGATTCGCCATAGACTTAACTTCCAAAACCTCTTTGTGATTCTCGGTCTGACCGATTCCATACTTTCGGTCCTACCGAGATCATTAAGTCGATCTAGGTTTTCGATCTCGGTGCAACCGATTTGAACTTTTCGGTCACATCGAGTTGCAATAACTGTATACAGTTTTGCATCTCGGTGCCACCGAGTTGTTCCACTCGGTCACACCGACAGGGTCGGGCTATATATAGTCACGGGCAAAATTTGGAAATTTCTCCGAACCCCTTCGCCCGCGCGATAGCCTGCTCTGCCAACTTGGTCTCCGGATCGTCTCCTCGCTGCCAGCCGACTCCAGTCGCTGGTCTCCGTCACCGTCAATGGGAATTCTGCCCTGTCGTTGCCGCCGTAGCGAGTCTCCGCCGAACTAGGGTATGGACTCGATCTTTGTGCTATTCTCCAATCCGATTCCTAGCACATTGTGATC
Source organism: Triticum aestivum (assembly GCF_018294505.1). NCBI lineage: Eukaryota > Viridiplantae > Streptophyta > Magnoliopsida > Poales > Poaceae > Triticum > Triticum aestivum. The sequence continues at coordinate 4,725,395 of NC_057794.1, read as the reverse complement.
ATCATGATTCTTGCCACGTTTGGCAAACTCCTATCCCGCATCTCTTTATCAGACTTATCCCACTTAGGCATTCCCACCGCATAGCCATCTGGCCCCAGCTTATGGAACTTATCCTTTTTTGCGGCATTGGGCTTGTTTATTCTTGACCGTTCCTTAGATAATTCTGAATCCTTGAATTTCACGAAATCGTCCCAATGAGCACTTTGATTCTCTAGTGTTCCCTCGAATACTGGAATCTTCCTTCCTTCCTTGACGTACTTGTCCCATTCACAATTCTTGTGGTTCTTGAATGCAACCGCCATCTTCCTAAGAGCAGCGTCCTTGACTTTCTACACATCTGCTTCTGTAAAATGATCTGGTAGGGTGAAATGTTCCATGAGAGTATCCCAAAGCAGACTTTTTTGTCTGTCGTCGACAAAAGTAAGATCTGGACGTGGCTTTGCTGGCTTTCTCCATTCTTGAAGGGAGATCGGGAGTTGGTCCTTCACAAGAACTGCGCACTGACGAACGAACTTGTCCGCAATCTTCTTAGGCGCTAATGGTTCGCCATTACGTTTGATTGCCTCGATATTATACTTTACGCCCTCCTTCAACTTTTTGTTCGGGCCTCGTTTCGTCCTTTTGCCTGAAGATTTGCTCGATCCGGATGGCTGAAAGAAGAAAGATCGATTCGTTAATATATCTTCAACTCATTCAAAACATGTGATGATCACCAGATGCCTGCTTATATAAATATATATACCTCTCCGGTGTTGTCATAATCGTAGTTCATGACTTCATCAATTCGGTCGTCGCGATCGAATATCATATCACCCTCTCCGGTGTTGTTTAAAAATTCGGAGCCATCATAATCTTCTTCATTCTGATCATCATATGGCCCGCGTATTATATCGAACATGGTCGGTTCTCCCTCTCTGTTGGTATTGTCCGCCATAGCTTTTATTTAACTATGCCAAAAGAAATATAAAACAATTTAGTATTCAAATTACATCGTCTCTAATAATAGATATAATCTCGAATACATCGTCTCGAATAATAGATATAATCTCGAATACATCGTCTCGAATAATAGATATAATCTCGAATACATCGTCTCGAATAATAGATATAATCTCGAATACATCGTCTGGAATAATAGATATAATCTCGAATACATCGTCTCAAATAATATATAATCTCGAATACATCGTCTTGAATATTATATATCGAGTACATCACTGGCTAGGTAGCTAATAAAGATCGAATACTACAGAAGAATCTAGGACACTCGCGGTTCCTGCGGCGCGGTTGGTGGACACCCAAAGAGAAGGAACCCTCACAGGATCATAGCTGAAGTGAGATCCCTGAAGAAACTGCCAGGTATTGGAGAACCTGCCGCCCTCTAACGCAACCATGTAGCGATGGACGTGCTCGTCCTCCTCCCTGACACGGCGATGTACCACCTCCGGCGGGGCCGGCTCCCTCCGCACCGAAACTGGCCCACGCGAACGCCACCAAATGAGATCAGGGTCGACGACGGGACACGGGGCCGGGTTCCTCATCAAGCGGCGCGCCCCTCCAGGCAGCACCTCCCAGTGCCAGCCCGGCGGAGCCCAGTCCCGGACATGGGTCAGTCGGACGTCGTCGCGGACGGGTCGACGGCGAGGATGCGGGCCGGGCATCGTCGAGAACAAATACTAGTTATATGCCCGCAAAAAGTAACATTTTTTTAATGATTGGACTTTGATAACTAAAATTTCTAACATTTCTATATAACTAACATTTCTATAACATTTCTAATATTTCTAGAACTAAAGAAAAGAAAACTTTCTAACTTTTTTATAACTATTTCTATAACTAAAAAACAGAAAAATTTCTAACAATTCTAACTTTTTTATAACTATTTCTATAACTAAAAACAGAAAATTTTCTAACAATTCTAACATTTCTAACTATTCTAACAATTCTAACATTTCTAACTATTTCTAAAAAACAGAAAAATTTCTAACAATTTCTAAAAAACAGAAAAAATTCTAACAATTCTAACTTTTTTATAACTATTTCTATTACTAAAAAACAGAAAAATTTCTAACAATTCTAACATTTCTAACAATTCTAACATTTCTAACTATTTCTAAAAAAAGAGAAAAATTTCTAACAATTTCTAAAAACAAAAAAATTTCTAACTATTTGTATAACTAAAAAAGAAAAAATGTATGTGTGTGTGTGCGCGCTCACCGGCGAGGCGAGAGGCGACGGGGGGCGGCGACGGGGACGGCGACGGGCGCGGCGACGACGGGGATGACGACGATGGCGATAGGGACGGGGCGGCGTTGACGGGGACGGGGACGTATGGGCCGGGGCGGCGACGACGACGGGGACGTACGGGGCGGCGACGACGGGGAAGGGGACGACGCGGGACGGGCCGGGACGGGGCGGCGGTGACGACGGGGACGACGGGGACGGGGACGACGGGGCGGCGACGACGGGGACGGGGCGGCGACGACGGGGACGGGGCGGCGACGGGGGCGGCGACGAGGGATGGAGACGTATGGGGGGCGCGGCGGGCGACGTTGCAGAGGGAAAAAAGCAGATGAGAAACTGAAATTTTTGTAAGTGTTGTTTATATAGGAGGGGCCTTTAGTACCGGTTGGAGCCACCAACCGGTACTAAAGGCCTGTTTTGGCCAGGCCAAGCGGCGGGAAGCGACCCCCTTTAGTACCGGGTGGTGGCTCCAACCGGTACTAAAGGCCCCCCCTTTAGTACCGGTTGGTTCCACGACCCGGTACTAAAGGGGGTGCGCTGGCGCAGGTGCGGTGCGGCAAGTTTAGTCCCACCTCACTAGCCGAGGGGCGACCGCACTGGTTTATAAACCACCGTGCGGTAGCTCTCTCGAGCTCCTCTCCAAAGCAGGCCTACTGGGCCTACATGTTCTGTGCTGCCCTGTAGGCCTACTGGGCCTTTGCGGGCCTGCATCCTGGCCCAACAACAAGTTGGGTTTCTAGTCGTATGCCGGCCCCTTTGGCCTAGTAGGCGGGCTTTTTTATTTTTATTGCTTTATTTATTTTTGAGTTGTTTTTTTGTGTATTTAGAGTTTCTTTGTGAATATTTTTGCTTTAGGTACAAAAAATTACAAACTTTCTGTTAGTGCCCGTAGTTTTCAAATTTGAATAGTTTAAATTTTGAATTATTTGAAATTAGTGTGAATCACTAGTTTATGAATAACTTAACTTTAAAAATCAGTAAAGGCATGAAAGAATTTGTTTGCACATAAAATTTCTTCGCGTTTCAAATGCCAAAACACATAATTAACTATCCTAACTATTACAGAGATTCCCTTCTGGGTGTGAAACACAGAAGAAAGTGATGATAGTGAAGCCGATCACATCCCAGATCTTTGGGTGTGAAACTTTTTCTTCGCGTGTGTCCCTTTGCGCCGTAACCATGGAAAATCTTCATCATTTAACGGGATGCTCGGGTCAATAGTCACTGTGAATGGAGCAATTTCATCAAACTTTTCATAATCTTCTGACTTGTCTGTCTTGTCATCCACTCCCATGATGTGTCTCTTCCCAGAAAGAACTATGTGCCGCTTTGGCTCATCGTACGATGCATTCGCTTCCTTATCTTTTCTTTTTCTTGGCTTGGTAGACATGTCCTTCACATAGAAAACCTGTGCCACATCATTGGCTAGGACGAATGGTTCGTCTGCATATGCAAGATTGTTGAGATCCACGGTTGTCATTCCGTACTGCAGGTCTTCTGTTACCCCGCCTCGTGTCATATTGACTCATTTGCACCGAAACAAAGGGACCTACAAACCACATCGATAGTCAAGTTCCGATATGTCCTGTATATAACCATAATATGTTTCCTTTCCCGTCTTGGTTTCTGCATCAAAGCGGACACCACTGTTTTGGTTGGTGCTCTACTTATCTTGGGCAATTGTGTAAAATGTATTACCATTTATCTCGTACTCTTTGAAAGTCATTATATTCGAAGATGGTAACTGGGACAGCAAGTACAGGTCATCTTCAATAGAGGTGTCATGCATGGTACGTGTCTGCAACCAGCTGGCGAAACTCCTGGTTTGTTCACGTGTAATCCAGTCATCAGACCGCTCCGGGTGTTTGGAGCATAGCAAATTCTTGTGTTCATCCATATACGGAGCCGCCAAGGCGGAATTCTGTAGAACTGTGTAGTGTGCTTCAGTGAGAGAATGTCTGTCCATACATATTATTTATTCCCCTCCTACCGTGCCTTTTCCATCGAGTCTGCCCTTATGCCGCGATTCAGGAACACCAATCGGCTTAAGGTCAGGAATAAAGTCAATACAAAACTCAATGACCTCCTCATTTTGACGGCCCTTGGAGATGCTTCCTTCTGGCCTAGCACGGTTATGAACATATTTCTTTAAGACTCCCATGAACCTCTCAAAGGGGAACATATTGTGTAGAAATACAAGACCCAAAATGTTAATCTCTTCGCATAGGTGAACTAGGACGTGCGTCATGATGTTGAAGAAGGATGGTGGGAACACCAACTCGAAACTGACAAGACATTGCACCAAATCATTCTCTAACCTTGGTATGATTTCTGAATCGATTACCTTCTGAGAGATTGCATTGAGAAATGCACATAGCTTCACAATGGCTAATCGAACGTTTTCCGGTAGAAGCCCCCTCAATGCAACCGGAAGCAGTTGCGTCATAATCACGTGGCAGCCATGAGACTTTAGGTTCTGGAATTTTTTCTCTGCCATGTTTATTATTCGCTTTATATTCGACGAGAAGCCAGACGGTACCTTAGTACTGAGCAGGCATTCAAAGAAGATTTCCTTCTCTTCTTTGGTAAGAGCGTAGCTTGCATGACCCTGATGTATGCCGTCTTTTCCGTGCATACATTGCTGGTCCTCTCGTGCCTCAGGTGTATCTTTTGTCTTCCCATACACGCCCAAGAAGCCAAGCAGGGTCACACAAAGATTCTTCGTCACGTGCATCACGTCGATTGCGGAGCGGACCTCTAGGTCTTTCCAATAGGGCAGGTCCCAAAATATAGATTTCTTCTTCCACATGGGTGCGCGTCCGTCAGCGTCATTCGGAACAGGTTGTCCACCAGGACCCTTTCCAAAGACCACCTTCAAATCCTTGACCATATCATGTACATCAGCACCAGTACGGTGGCGAGGCTTCATCCGGTGATCCGCCTCACCTTTGAAATGCTTGCCTTTCTTTCTTACGGGATGCCTGCTCGGAAGAAATCGACGATGTCCCAGGTACACATTCTTCTTACAATTAGCCAAATATATACTGTCGGTATCGTCCAAACAGTGCGTGCATGCGCGGTATCCCTTGTTTGTCTGTCCTGAAAGGTTAATGAGAGCAGGCCAATCATTGATGGTCACGAACAGCAATGCCTTTAGGTCAAATTCTTCCCCCATGTGCTCATCCCATGCACGTACACCTGTACCATTCCACAGTTGTAAGAGTTCTTCAACTAATGGCCTTAGGTACACATCAATGTCGTTGCCGGGTTGCTTAGGGCCTTGGATGAGCACTGGCATCATAATGAACTTCCGCTTCATGCACAACCAAGGAGGAAGGTTATACAAACATAGAGTCACAGGCCAGGTGCTATGGTTGCTGCTCTGCTCCCCAAAAGGATTAATGCCATCTGCTCTTAGACCAAACCATACGCTCCTTGCGTCATCTGCAAACTCCTTCCCGTACTTTCTTTCGATTTTTCTCCACTGCGACCCGTCAGTGGGTACTCTCAACTTTCCTCTTTCTTACGGTCTTCTCTGTGCCATCGCATCGCCTTGGCATACTCTTTGTTTTGGAACAAACGTTTCAACCATGGTATTTTAGGAGCATACCACATCACCTTGGCAGGAATCTTCTTCCTGGGGCACTCGCCCTTGACATCACCAGGGTCATCGCGGCTGATCTTATAGCGCAATGCACCACATACCGGGCAAGCGTTCAAATCCTCGTACTCACCACGGTAGAGGATGCAATCATTAGGGCATGCATGTATCTTCTGCACCTCTAACCCTAGAGGGCAGACAACCTTCTTTGCTTCATACGTACTCTCGGGCAATTCGTTATCCTTTGGAAGCATATCCTTTATCATTACCAGCAACTTTCCAAATCCCTTGTCAGATACACCATTCTCTGCCTTCCATTGCAGCAATTCCAGTGTGGTGCCCAGCTTTTTCTTGTCACCTACGCAATTCGGGTACAACAATTTTTTGTGATCCTCTAACATGCGCTGCAACTTCTTCTTCTCCAAATCACTTGCGCAGTTTCTCTTTGCATCGGCAATGGATCGACCTAGATCATCAACGGGCTCATCTGATGCCTCTTCTTCAGCTTCTTCCCGCATTGCCGGCTCAGCTTATTCCCGCATTACGGCTCAGCTTCTTCCCCCATTGTTGTATCATCGTATTCAGGGAACCCATGGCCAGGATAGCTGTCGTCGTCCTCTTCTTCTTCATTGTCTTCCATCATAACCCCTCTTTCTTCGTGCTTGATCCAAACATTATAGTGGGGCATGAAACCGGACTTAAACAGGTGGACGTGAATGGTTCTTGACGTAGAGTAATTGTGACCATTCTTACAGCGAGCACATGGACAAGGCATAAAACCATTCGCCCGCTTGTTTGCCTCAGCCGCAAGCAGAAAAGTATGCACGCCCTCAACGAACTGGGGAGAGCATCGGTCATCGTACATCCATTGCCGGCTCATCTTCATTACACAACACCGAATAGACCAAATTAATACAAGTTCATACATAAAATTCATACAACACTTAAATGCAACAAACAAATAACTCTCTAGCTAAAGCATTTAAATGCAACAACAAATATGATCAAGATCGCAACTAAGGTAACAATGGATCCAACAGCATAATGATACCAAGCCTCACTATCGATGGCATATTTTCTAATCTTTCTAATCTTCAAGCGCATTTTCTCCATCTTGATCTTGTGATCATCGACGACATCGGCAACATGCAACTCCAATTCCATCTTCTCCCCCTCAATTCTTTTCAATTTTTCTTTCAAATACTCGTTTTCTCTTTCAACTAAATTTAACCTCTCGACAATAGGGTCGGTTGGAATTTACAGTTCACATACCTCCTAGAAAAAATTGCATATAAATCAAATACTAGCACATATATATATATATATATATATATATATATATATATATATATATATATATATATATATATATATATATATATCCTCCCAAATTACTAAACTCACAAATTAATCACTATATAAAGCATTGCAAGAGCTAATCTAGCAATGAGAGATGAAAGGACAAAGTTGCTAACCTTTGTGATCATTTGAATGGATGGGGGCCTTCAAATCTTACAAATTTTGGGCAAAATGTGTGATGAGCTCGAGATGAAGAGGGGAAGAACAGAGAGGAGAGGGGAAAGGGGAAGAACAGAGCGAGCTCGGGTGGACGAAGGGTTTATGTAGGACGACGTTTAGTACCGGTTCGTGCCAAGAACCGGTACTAAAGGGGCTGGAGGGGCCCCAGTCTGACAACATCCTGCCACCACTCTCATTAGTACCGGTTCGTGGAACGAACCGGTGCTAAAGGTTCGCCACGAACCGGTACTAATGAAAGCGGCCCGGCTAGCCGTTGGAACCGGCACTAATGTATACATTAGTGCCGGCTCAAATACAAACCGGCACTAATGTGCTTCACGTTTGACCCTTTTTCTACTAGTGGTCTCCTCCCCGCCCCGCCACAACGATGATCGTCTCTTCCATCGCGCCCTTTCCGCTGACTGGTCCGCCGCTCGCGTGGCCCGCGGCGGCCTTTCTCCTCTGCACGCGTCTCCTCTTGCCCGGTGACGCGCCGGTGGGCTTTGCTTCCCAATCGGCCAGCCGCTGCCGCGGCCACGGCGGCCGCCACATATCTCTTTCGCAATCGGGGGAGGTGCAGTGAGGAACCTTTGACTCGTGATGTAATGTAGTTATGTAACCAGAATGTCACAGTTATGAGGTTGCAAAACCTAGTGTATCACAAGTCTCCAGGTCGGCTGCTAACACTTCTGTTGGTTTCGTTTTGGAATTTGAAGGATTTAGGTTGCAAGTCATGCTTTGAGAGTCTCATAATGTAAAGTAGTTGTGTAATGGGAATATCGCAACTATTAATTAGGCTGCAGAACCTATTAAGAGAATGCAAAATTACTCCTGTGATATTGCTTAAGTTTGCCCGATACAACTTATTTCTTGAGGATTTATTCAGGATTAACTTTCAGATATTTGATATTGCAAACCTTATTTGTGTGTCCTCTTTGCCTGTCTTCTGGCCGGCCGGTGTAGTGTTGCTACCTTTGCCTTCTTATTGGAAGCAGGCATCTTCGACGTACTTCTGGCTGCTCTCTTCTTCCCGGTGTCCCGCTTCTTTGCTCTTTCTTCTTCCTCCTCGCCATCACTCGAATCAGAATCGACGCAATCAACACCATCATCCTCATTCGAAACAGAATCAGAATCATTATGGCTGTCATCACCCTTCTTCTTTTTCCCCAAGGCCTTTGGTTGGGAAGTTACAGCCTCCATCTTAACGTGAAGTTGCGGGTCCTTGCCTTTGGCTTCAGCTTTGCCCCAGAACTCCACTTACCTTTTTTGTTCAGAAACAGCAAAACAATATTCACTAGCTACTGGCTCCATACGGTCTAGACATGGATTTTTCTTGTCGAGAACCCCCAAAGGATCTTCACTAGCTGCTGCCTCCATATGCCTCAGACGTGATATATGATATATCATGATTTCTCAGTTCAGGAGCTTCGAAAATAAAATCAGTGAAACTCACTATGTCTTGTTTGTTGTACCTGTCATCTTTTGCCATCATCGTTTCTTCGGATGAATGGAGACTATCTGCAATGGCTTTTGCAAACTCTAGGTCAGACATGCGACGACTCCCAGGAAAGCGGTGACCAAATGTACGGTGCAAGTAAACGGAAAGACTGTCTGAAATATACTCTAGGCTGTACAGGTGGCCGACGGTGGTTATGAACTCTCTATCAACAATTCGTGGCGAGACACTGAATCCATATGCTCTTATCTTCTTCTCCAGCTCCTTGCTCAGCAGCGGGAGATGGCATTCGTCGGTTAGGTTGTCCCTTTCTTCAGGCACAAGTTCAGCTAGGACATAATTTAGTCCCCACGTCAGCTCACGAACGGTAGGTTTATCGAAAAAGCAACCGACCTTGAGTTTTTTCTCAATGACATACTTGAGTTGTGGATCTGGAACAATCAGTAGCTGTGTATGTGTGGTGATGAATCTTAGGATGAATTTCGCCAGGTCCTCGCCGGGGCCGACTTTGGCATCCCAGGCAAGAGATTTGTTATCGGCAAGCTTGACGTAACCTAGGGTGGAGACGGCGGCGCCTGCATCGCTCAGACGAGTAAACCACGCCCATATCTCGTTGGGATACTGAAGAAACCGCGCGTCGACGCTGAACATGGCGAAACCCGATGGAGTTTCGAGCAGCATCGTCCACCTAGATGACCGACGCCTATGTTGATACGTGCCTTCTCCTCCGCTCCTTCCTTTGCATGATCATGAGGCGGCGCGTTCTCGCCGGAGTCGTCGGCAGATCGGTTCGGGCAGCAGAGGAAACATCCTTTGTGGTCGTCTAAAAGGATGGTGTCTAGGTCTAGAAACTCTAGGGTGCAGTTTGATTTGACAAAGATGGGACGAGTAGCGTGCAGCACACAATCATAGACGGTCACACGAAGATCGTTCTCATATGAGAAATCATCGGTCACGTGATGATCTACTACGAGGAGATGAAATCTCTTCTTCCTCCTGTTGCTCCATTATTAGCATCGTCCATCAAGGCCTTGTGGATTTCCAGGGTGTCGGTGTCCTCTCTCCTGGTCCCGGTGGAGTACCACCCGAGGACGTCCAGCTCAGGGGAGTGCTCCTTCTTCCTCTTCTTCTCCAGAAAGGCGTGGCGGCGGGCTGCGGAGGCGGGGAGGTCGAGGCTGTCGACAATCTCCACCGTCGGCTCGTGCCGCGTACCGACGACGCACCCAAACCAAGGTTTTGGATTCCGCATGGACCATTTTTCTCGAGGGGGGGGGGGCGCGGTAAACTCGGTTACCACGGTAACCACGAAATTCCGGAAAAATTTCGAGCGAAATTTAAAATCAAAATTTGAATTCAAATTTTTTAAGACAAGAATAGATAAGACTTGAGCACATACAATAATTGACACTATTGCTAGCGCAGTGGCAAGAGGTCTGCTCCAATGCCCTGCACATGCAGGTCGTGAGTTCGACCCTCGCACGCCCATATTTTTTAGAAATTACAGCTTCTAAAAACTAAAAGGAAAAAGTGCACCTGGATGTGGAGATCCCTACCACTGGGACGCGAGTATCCTTGTGTTCCAGCAAGAGATATACCTTATTTAACAAGCCGATAGAAGTTTAAATTCAAAAAGTTTGAATTTTTTTGCTCGGTATACATGACTCTCGTGGGGGAGCGGGAAACGCGGTAATCGGGCGGTAACCGAATTTACCGCCCGGTACCCAAAACCATGGGTTACAGTCACTACCTCATTTTCCCTCAGACATATGACTTCAGACAAGACTTGGGGTCCAGGATTTGTATTAAACAAAATTTAGTAGAGAAACCTTTAATATTACCATCGACAAAATTGCAGAATGGAATTTCCCCACAAACAATTGCTTTCTTGCCCAACCACAAATAAATCTTTTGTTCTATGGACCAGATGAAAAGTGTTAAGGGAAACAGTTTAGAGAATAGATTAAGACGTAGCTGAAGCAATTTTATATGATCAAATAAACAAGGAAATACTACCAAACAAATCACAAGAGGTTCCATCAAATAAAAACTCTACTGCAATGTTAACTCAAAGTCCATTCAGTGCATAACTTTAGACCAAGGCGAATTGGGAAAGATCGTATGCCGTGTGTATTGCTTTCTGGGAATAATTCCTGCTTCATTTTTCCACAGGAATGAGGAAAGAAATCACTACCGGAAAAGGGTCCTACCCCGACAGCCAAAACAATGCCGACGGCCACCGTCGGCCTACTTGGAGCTATGTCGACAGCCACGTCCTGGCCGTCGGCTTATCCTAGCCGTCGGGCTACTCCGAGCTAAGCCGACGGCACCCGTCGGCACAATATGGCCGTCGGCCTAGCTGCGAATACGCCGACAGCAGCCGTCGGCATAGCAGTGGGCCCGGCGACCCTGCCCGTGACCAGTGGCTAACGCCGTCAAATCTATGCCGACGGTCGGGACGGGTGCCGTCGGCATATCTCCGCAAGCCACGTCACCAATCCGCGGCGCACCGTCCAAGACATATGCCGACGGCGGCATACCCACCACGTCACCGATCCGCGGCACGCCGCCCACCTAAACTCTGCCGTCTCTATGCCGTCGGCATAGTTATTTTATTTTATTTTTTATATATGTTTTCATTCTTTTTATGTATTATTACATAAACTGACATGTAGCATATGCTTTTTATGTATTATTATATGAATATATATGTACTTTGTCATTTTTTCCATAGATTATGAATATATATACTCCCTCCATCACAGTTTAAAGGGCGTACCTCACATCTCTCTCGGCCCAAGGTTGCTAGCAATTGGCAGGAATAACTAATGTGCTAGAACTGCGGTAGTTAAGGATATGCGCCTAATTAATCACCAAACAAACACATAGTAACCTCCCCATCCAGTAAATGAAGAAAACCATCGCATGCATTGGTGGAGTAATTTCAGTTCACACCATGCATGCGCACCAGAAAGGCAAGCGGAAGGAGCTAATTCCTCCCAAAACGATGCAGTTAATAGGCTAATTAATGGCATGCGCCCTATTTCCCTCTAATTGTGAAAAATTCTGGTTTTGGAGATACGCCCTTTAAACTGTGATGGAGGGAGTATATAGTTTGTATTTTTTTTCGAGCACGTTAATAATGTGCCATCATGTTCTTTTGAATATAGGTCCTTATATTTTATTAAAATGAAAAACAGCTATGCCGATAGAAGTTTTGTGGCGGTTGCAAACGCCCGGCACCCGTCTCCGGAGTGTGACCCCCTCACGTCCGCGGTGTGCCCCCCTCATGGACGGCGCCACCGCCGGCATTTGGAGGACGAAAACAACCGCATCGGGTCTATACGGAGGGGACGTTGCTCCCAAGTGTTTCTATACGATGACCTACCACAACCGGGTGGTGTTTTGGCATGTCCGAAGAGGCGGCACGCATCTCCGGGGCGTGCCCCCCCTAACGGACGGTGTCGCCGCCGGCACCTGGAGGGGGGAAACGGACGCGTCGGGTCTTAGTATTTAGATCCAGCTGCCATCAAGGAGAATTTCATGTCCCTTAGGCGGGACGGGTGGTGTTGTGGCATGTCCAAAGAGGCGGCACGCATCTCCGGGGCGTGGCCCCCCCTCATGGACGGTGCCGCCGCCGGCACCTGGAGGGGGGAAATGAGCGCTTCGGGTCCACACGGAGGGGATGTAGCTGTGGGTTTGGCCCGGATGTTGCTCCCAGGTGTCCCTCTGGGCTGACCTGACACAACCTGGTGGAGAGGTCCACTGTTCAAAGCCTGTCCGTGGAAAGTCAAAGGGCTAGATCTCATGGTCAACCGCTCCAGGGTTAGGCGGGACGGGGGCCCTGGGGGTAGCAATGCCACCGGAGCGTCGCACCGGCCCCTCATACATGCGGGGTGGTGTTGTGGCATGTCCGAAGAGACGGCATGTGTCTCCAAGACGTGGCCCCCCTCATGGACGTTGCCGCCGCCGGCACCTGGAGGGGGGAAACGGACGCGTCGGGTCTACACGGAGGGGATGTAGATGTGGGTTTGGCCCGGATGTTGCTCCCAGGTGTCCCTCTGGGTTGACCTGACACAACCGGGTGGAGAGGTCCACTAGTCAAAACCCGTCCGTGGAAAGTCAAAGGGCTAGATCTCGTGGTCAACCGCTCCAGGGTTAGGTGGGACAGGGGCCCTGGGGGGCTAGCAATGCCACCGAAGCATCGCACCGGCCCCTCATACATGCGGGGCGATGCTGTGGCATGCCCGAAGAGGCGGCACGCGTCTCTCGGGCGTGCACTGATAGAAAAAGGGCCTGTTGTCCCGGTTCGTAAGGGCCTTTAGTCCCGGTTCCTGAATCGGGGCTAAAGGGTCGGTACTAATGCCCTGTCCCTTTAGTCCCGGTTCAATCCAGAACCGGGACTGATGGGCCTCTACGTGGCCTGTGCGCGGAGCCCGGGCAGGAGACCCTTTGGTCCCGGTTGGTGGCACCCACCGGGACCAATAGGCATCCACGCGTCAGCATTTCTGTGGCTGGGGTTTTTGTTTTTTTTAAATGGGGGGGGGGGGGTTGGGGTTTTGGGGATTTTGGGGGGTTAATTTAGGTGTTTCATATATTGTGTTAGCTAGCTATAATTAATAGGGAGAAGTGTCCTCTCTTATGTCCGTGCTTGGTCGACGCTGCGTACTATACATACGTATAGAGAGGACTAGACACGCTAGCTAGCTAGTAAGCAAACGAAGGAAACAGAAGATCGTCATGAACATATATGCATACAGAGAGAAGCGATATCGACCACCTCTCCTTCTCCGAGAGATTGGTCGAACAACAAGTTCTCGTATATCTATCCGACACTACCGGCTACATATATACAATAATTATCTCTTACAAATATAATCATACGGACTCATGATCCACATAGTATTCTCCGTCTTCAGCGATCACGTGGTCAAGAAAGAATGCCGCCAATTCCTCTTGAATTGCTCGCATGCGAGCTGGTGCTAGGAGTTCATCCCGCTTCCGAAACATCTAATTTGAAGAAGGGGGTCAATACATATATATATGAATGAATGAAACTCAACACAAATGATGGTAATAAAATAAAATTGTGAATGTTGTTATTTACGTACTTCATATTGTTCGTCAGAGTACCCGCCCCGCTCACAGGTCGTGTGGCGGATGGACTCGCAGACGTAGTATCCACAGAAATCATTCCCTTGTTCCTGCCACAACCACTTTACAAGAAATAGAGGTCAATCAAACTGATAAGCAAGAATGCTAAATGGTATTGATGAAACTAGCGCTTGAATCACTAGGAGATGCGCGGAACATGCTACTATAGTACTTACTTTCGGGTGTCTAAATTCCAGCTCCTTCGGCAGTCCCGGAACTTTTCTGGTGAATTTTCTCCAAACCCTGCCGGACAAAGAAAACAATTACTTGATATCAGGAAATGAACAAAGTTGCTGATATGGTGGATAATGATCGATTTAACTTACTTCTTGAGGATTTCAGTCATGTCCGCATACTCCTGGGGATCTTTTCGTTTAGAGTCCAAGACGGTTACTACTCCCTGCTCAAGCCTAATCTCTAGGAGAATATAGTGGAAACTGCACACGCATGCATAACTCATCAATTACATTACTATAACCTGGACTAATATATAAGGGAAACCGAATATGCACAAGACAGTAACACTCACTTGAAGTTGTAAGGAAAGAGTATTATATCTTTGTTTTCATTTTTTTTGAATGATCGTAGCAAGTTGGCCTCGGTATCTTCGGGACGATGTTCAACCTCAGTTGCATCTATGAGATATGTGTTAACGAACCCAATATCACCGATTTGTCTTTTCTTCAATTCGGCGATCTTCAATCTGCATAATATAGTGAGGATAATTATAAATACATGCAATGAAAGAGATGAGCTATATAGAGAGACTTAATGACAGAAGTAGTAGTACTTACAGACAGTAGCAGGTGATCGTTGTTTTATCGAGGGCCAATTGATTGAAAAACTGATAGAACTCCTCAAATGGAATAGGCAACAGTTCAATTCCAACGAGGTCATGCTCCGGTTTAACTCTCGCATACAAAGTACTCCTCCCCCAGACTCTCTGCAGATTTTCAAGTACCAATCATGTAATCTTCGCATCATCGTTGTTAAAGATTTTTCATCTTTGACGAGAGGCTTCCCGTACTCGTATCTGTGTATCTGCACCTCCATGGGATCATAATATACATCGTCGGGCAGGTAATCGTCAACATTGTCATAACCGGGCACCATCCTCGGATCGATGATGTCGCTAGGCACCTTGAGCGGGGGGCACGATTGCTTCGCTTGTTCGCCGAGCTGGGCAATTTGTTTCCCAGCTGCTCGTCGTTCTTTCAGCCTTTGATCACTGACTGTACTTCCCTACCGCTCCGCTTCGGCCCATGTCTTTGCAATAATGCGCTCATAGTTGCCTTTCGGTGGAGACTTGGGTGGTTTTGCCAGGGCAGCCAGAGTGCGCTTCACTTTCACCGGATCTACCTTCTCCTCCGGAGGTGGATGTCTCTTTGCTTTCAACCCTTGAAACCAGTCATCCACTTTGGTTCGCGTGATCTTCGCGTTCTCCTCCGGGGTCCTCTCGTATGGTAACTTCTGTGGACTCTTTAGAGAAGGACCAAATCTGTATGTCCTCCCGCCTCTGGTTGTACTGCTAGACGCCGGCCGAGCAGACGAAGCGGTTGTCTTCTTTACTTGCTTACGAGGCAGAGGAGAAGGACTATGACGCGCCGGAGCAGCTGCCGGAGCGGCGGCGGGTCTCTTCCGCCCTTGCTGACGAGGCGGAGAAGGAGGAGGCTGGCTGCTCGGGCACGCCGGCGCAGGCGGAGTGCCTCCACGCGCCGGAGAAGGAGCCGGCCGAGGGCCCTGATCGTCACTCGCTGGAGGAGGAGGCGGTGGAGGAGGCGGAGTGCCCTTACTCGCCGGAGGAGGAGGAGGAGGCGGAGGCGTCCAGTTCGGAAGGTTGATCAGCTCCTTCCGCCATAGGCATGGAGTCTTCAGAGCAGACCCCAGCCGAGTCTCCCCTTCACCGGTAGGGTGGTCAAGCTGGAGGTCCTCAAATCCCTCCATTATTTCATCCACCATCACCCTAGCATATCATTCTAGAATCGGCCGGCGGTGAAAAGTTGCGCCGGGTTCAGTAGGATAAACAGAGCCAACAGCCGCCTTGACCTTCAAATTCATCCATTGCGTCATAAGGTGGCAATTTTGAGACTCCGTGATAGCATCCACGGGATAGCTGGCAGGAGCCGTCAAGGCATGCTCCGGCTGAAGCAGCTCGGTGGAAGCCACGCTGCTTCTACGCTGAGATGGCGGGGTAGCTTCGGGGGAAGCTTCGGCAGTACGTTTGCTGCGATTTGCTTCTCGTTCCTCTATCGCGTCTACCCTTGCTTGCAGTGCCTGCATTTGGGTCTGCTGCACTTTTTTCCTCCTCTCATGGGATTTGTAACCGCCTGCGTCCGGAAACCCAACCTTCCACGGAATGGAGCCTGGCGTGCCTCGTGTCCGTCCAGGGTGCTCAGGATTCCCGAGGGCCATTGTGAGCTCGTCGTTCTCTCTGTCTGGAAAGAACTTCCCTTGCTGCGTTGCTTCGATATACTGCTTAAGCTTCCTGACTGGTATGTCCATTTGATCATTCGTCCAAATGCACTTCCCTATTATAGGGTCCAAGGTTCTGCCAGCCCCGAAGAACCAAGTCCGGCAACGGTCTGGCCAGCTATTGTCTCTGGTTCGATCCCTTTATCAACCAGATCATTCTCAGTCTTGGCCCACTTAGGCCGGGCTACGAGGTAGCCACCTGACCCCGTGCGATGGTGAAGCTTCTTCTTCGCAGCATTTTGCTTGTTTGTCGCCGACATCTTCTTACTCTTTTCCGATGTCTTGTGGGCCACAAATGCGGGCCAGTGATCTCTGATCTTCTCATATCTGCCCTTGAATTCTGGTGTCTCATTATTTTCGACAAACTTATTCAGCTCTTTCTTCCACCTCCTGAATAGTTCTGCCATCCTCTTAAGAGCAAAAGACTTGATTAATTGCTCTTTAACTGGGTTCTCTGGATTATCCTCTGGCGGTAGGGTGAAATTTGACTTCAGCTCAGTCCAAAGATCATTTTTCTGCATATCATTGACATAAGACACCTCAGGGTCTTCTGTAGCCGGCTTAAACCATTGCTGGATGCTTATCGGGATCTTGTCCCTAACCAGAACCCCGCACTGAGCAACAAATGTGTTCTTTGTTCGGATGGGTTCAATCGGTTGGCCGTCGGGCGCGATTGCTATGATCTCAAACTTTTCATCCGAGCTCAACTTTTTCTTCGGGCCTCGTCTCTTTACCGAAGTTGTGCTCGATCCGGAGGGCTAGAAAAAAGAACAAAGACTTAATTAATATGTGTACATACCAAAACAATGAATGCATCAATCAGCTAGTCAGCACATGCTTAACTAATATATATATCTGGCCGGACTCGGTTCGGTCACCGGAGCCGTCATCACGGTCTCCTTCTTGCACCGGCATTGGGTCACCGGAGCCGTCCTCATGTTCTTCTTCTTGCACCGGCATTAGGTCACCGTAGCCAGCTTCTTCACCCTCTCCTTCCAGACCATCGGTGTCGTTGAGAAACAACGAGACGGCATCACTTCCTTCTGCGATTATGTCCCTCAACAATGCTTCTTTTGCTTCGTCTTGAGCGGTGTCCATAGTTTCTACAAATATTTACAACATGGCAACTATTATTCAAACATGACAGATGGATATATTAGTGGCAAACGTAGAACTAGCTACCTAATCATAGTAAGGAATCATATATATTAATTAGTGGCCTCGATGCTGCTTCTCTAGGGTTTGGGGTGGCCTCGACAATGCTTCAAGGGTTTGGGGTGGCCTCGAGAATGCTTCAGGGAGGGGGTAATATCGACCCCCCCCCCACGTGTTGAAGCTATCGGGAGGGGGTCTATATCGACAACCACGACACTACATCTATGTCCCTCGACGACCCTCGTTCCCGATAAAAAAAGAGGAAGAAGAAGAAAAAAGAGGAGAAGAAAGAATAGAGGAGAAGAACTCCTCTATTCTTTCTCTCCTCTTTTTTTCTTCTTCCTCTTCTTTTTTTATCCTCTTCTTCCTCTCATGTTCGAGAGGATCGCCGAGGGGTCGGGAGGTTGCCTAGTGTCAAAGGATTCAACAAAACCATGTCTTCATCATTAGGCGAAAGTAACAGGTGCATGATGGTACGAAGCTCTCCAAAGTTATTTTGGAACGGAGTCCTAGATAGGATAATTCGCTTTTTGGTACAAAGTTCAGCAAGAACCTTCCAAATATCATTATTTGGAAGGCCTTTGCTGAAATTCATACAAAAAGGCAAATTATCCTATCCGGGACACCATTCCAAAATAACTTTGGAGGACTTCGTCATGCCCTGGTTACTTCTGGCTAATGATGAAGCCATGGATTTCTTCAATACTTTGACACTAGGAAATCTCTCTCTCGACCCCTCGGCGATCCTCGACCCCTCGAACCCTCGACGACCCTGGAACCCTCGACCCCTCGGCGATCCTCTTCTTCCTCTCATGTTCGAGAGGATCGCCGAGGGGTCGGGAGGTTGCCTAGTGTCAAAGGATTCAACAAAACCATGTCTTCATCATTAGGCGAAAGTAACAGGTGCATGATGGTACGAAGCTCTCCAAAGTTATTTTGGAACGGAGTCCTAGATAGGATAATTCGCTTTTTGGTACAAAGTTCAGCAAGAACCTTCCAAATATCGTTATTTGGAAGGCCTTTGCTGAAATTCATACAAAAAGGCAAATTATCCTATCCGGGACACCATTCCAAAATAACTTTGGAGGACTTCGTCATGCCCTGGTTACTTCTGGCTAATGATGAAGCCATGGATTTCTTCAATACTTTGACACTAGGAAATCTCTCTCTCGACCCCTCGGCGATCCTCGACCCCTCGAACCCTCGACGACCCTGGAACCCTCGACCCCTCGGCGATCCTCTTCTTCCTCTCATGTTCGAGAGGATCGCCGAGGGGTCGGGAGGTTGCCTAGTGTCAAAGGATTCAACAAAACCATGTCTTCATCATTAGGCGAAAGTAACAGGTGCATGATGGTACGAAGCTCTCCAAAGTTATTTTGGAACGGAGTCCTAGATAGGATAATTCGCTTTTTGGTACAAAGTTCAGCAAGAACCTTCCAAATATCGTTATTTGGAAGGCCTTTGCTGAAATTCATACAAAAAGGCAAATTATCCTATCCGGGACACCATTCCAAAATAACTTTGGAGGACTTCGTCATGCCCTGGTTACTTCCGGCTAATGATGAAGCCATGGATTTCTTCAATACTTTGACACTAGGAAACCTCTCTCGACCCATCGGCGATCCTCGACCCCTCGAACCCTCGACAACCCTGGAACCCTCGACCCCTAGATGACCCTGGAACCCTCGACCCTCGATCCCTCGACCCTATAGAACCCTCGAACCCTCGACCCTGAAACCCTCGACCCTTGACCCCTTAACGACCCTCGACCCTCTACCCTAGTTCCCGACCCTCGACCCCTCGGAGATCCTCGACACCCTCGTTCCTGATAAAAATTAAGAAGAAGAAGAAGAAGAAGAAGAAGAAGAAGAAGAAGAAGAAGAAGAAGAAGAAGAAGAAGAAGAAGAAGAAGAAGAAGAAGAAGAAGAAGAAGAAGAAGAAGAAGAAGAAGAAGAAGAAGAAGAAGAAGAAGAAGAAGAAGAAGAAGAAGAAGAAGAAGAAGAAGAAGAAGAAGAAGAAGAAGAAGAAAAAGAGGAGAAGAAGAAAGGAATAGCTAGAGGAGAAGATCGAAGAAAAAAAAGAGGAGAAGAAGAAAGGAATAGTGGAGAAGAAGAGAAAATAGAATATATTCTATTTTCTCTTCTTCTCCACTATTCCTTTCTTCTTCTCCTCTTCTTTTTTCTTCTACTTATTCATTTCTCCTCTTCTTCCTCTCCTCTTCTTCTTTCTTTCCTCTTCTTATTTTCTTTCTTTCCTATACTTCTTTTCCTTCCTTCTTAATATCACTTAGCAAATTTTGCAACGATAGAGAGGGGGTGCTCCCGTGGTCTAAAATCCGTCTATGCACGATAGAAAATTCTGAAAAATACATCTATGATCCCTCAACATCCCCGCCTCTCTCATGAACAAAAAAATATGTGAATTAAAAAAACATCATGTTCTATGAACAAAAAAACATCATATTTCATCCACATTCATGCATACATCATATATGTGATCATCTATGAAAAAAACATCATATTCTATAAAAAAATCATTACATATATATATATATATATATATATAAACAAGCATATGTATATATAAAAAACAAGCATATATATATATATAACAAGCATATATATGGAAAAAAATTGCAAAGGGAGGGCGCCGGCGGCCGGACCAAGCTGAGGAGGCGGGCAGGGGCGCAGGCGACGGCGAGGGCGGGCCGGAGCGGCGCGCGTCGTGGCAGGGGCGCAGGCGACGGCGAGGGCGGGCCGGAGCGGCGCGCGTCGTGGCAGGGGCGCGGGCGACGGTGACAGGGGCGGGCCAGGGCAGCGCGCGTCGGGGCAGGGGCGGGCGGCGACAGCGAGTCCGTGGCAGGGGCTCAGGGCGCGCGGCGGCGCGCGCGAGCAGGGGAGCTCGAGGCGACGGCGGGGGCGGCGAGGGCGCCGGCGCGCGGGGGCGGGACGGGGCAGGGGCAGGGCGACGGCGACGAGGAGCGGGCGGCGATGGCGAGCACGGGGCAGGGGCGCGGGGCGACGGCGACGGCGAGCACGGACAGCCTGGCGGCGTCGGGGGCAAATGGTCGATCAAAAACTAAAAGTTTCCTAAGTCCTGCTTATATACCTAGAGCAATGGTCCCGGTTCGTGGCACCAACCGAGACCAATGCCACCTTTAGTCCCGGTTGGTGCCACCAACCGGGACCAAAGGCCTCTTTTCAGCAGCCGAAAGGGCGGGAAGCAGAGGCCTATGGTCCCGGTTAGTGGCACCAACCGGGACTAAAGAGGGGCATTGGTCCCGGTTGGTGCCACGAACCGTGACCAATGCCCCCTTTAGTCCCGGTTGGTGCCACCAACCAGGACCAATGGCCTTGTGCTGCCTCGCGCCCAAAAGTTTACTCCCACCTCGCTAGTTGAGAGGGCTCGGGAGTGGTTTATAAGCGCTGCTGCGCCCACCCTCCCGAGCTCCTCTCAACTGCAGGCTTTTGGGCCTAATCTGGCACTGCAATGCCTGTGGGCCTACTGGGCCTACTGCGGGCCTGAATCCTGGCCCATGGTAGGGTTTCTAGTCGTATTCAGGCCGTGGTGGCCCAGTAGGTGGCATTTTTTTGTTTTTTTTGTTGCTTTATTTATTTTTTCTTTTGTTTTTTACTTTATTTTTTAATTCTTTATGCTTTTAGTTTTAGAAAAATTATAAACTTTTTGTTAATGCCATTAGTTTTCAAATTTGAAAACACTTTTTTAGTTTTTTTGTTTTCTTTGTTGCTTTATTTATTTTATTTTGTGATTAACTTTACTATAAAAATAGTTTTTTCCTGTTTTTTTGATTTGTTTTTTGCATTATTTATTTTCTTTTGTTTTTTGCTTTAGTTTTTAATTCTGTTTGCTTTGAGGTTAGCAAAATTATAAACTTTCTGTTATTGCCATTAGTTTTAGAAAAATTATAAACTTTCTGTTAGTGCCATTAGTTTTCAAATTTGGAAACACTTTTTTAGTTTTTTTGTTTTCTTTGTTGCTTTATTTATTTTATTTTGTGATTAACTTTACTATAAAAATAGTTTTTTCCTGTTTTTTTGATTTGTTTTTTGCATTATTTATTTTATTTTGTTTTTTGCTTTAATTTTTAATTCTGTTTGCTTTTAGGTTAGCAAAATTATAAACTTTCTGTTAGTGCCATTAGTTTTAGAAAAATTATAAACTTTCTGTTAGTGCCATTAGTTTTCAAATTTGAATAGTTAAAATTTGAATTCTTTGAAAATTGTTGAAATCACAAGTGTGTGATTAACTTACTAAAAAAATGAGAATAGATGCGCTTATAGAGAAAACTTGATGCACTTCGTGTACAAAATGGACAATCACTTTAAATGAACTCTGAAAAAGTTGAAAGTTGGGATGGTATCATAATTTCACCCACATAGCATGTGCATGTACAAAACAGACAATGGTAGCATGTTCGTGTGTTACAAAGTTGGCATGGTATCATCATAATAGTTGCGGGAGAAAGTCTTCACTTTTTCTTCGCTTGTGTCATTTGCTTATTGCGCCGTAACCATGGATAATCTTCATTGTTTATCAGGATGCTTTGGTCAGCCTTGACATTGAAGGGAGGAATTTCATGAAACTTTTCATAATCTTCAGACATGTCTGTCTTGCCGTCCACTCCCAAGATGTCCCTTTTTCCTGAAAGAACTATGTGGCGCTTTGGCTCATCGTATGATGTATTCGCTTCCTTATCTTTTCTTTTTCTTGGTTTGGTAGACATGTCCTTCACATAGATAACCTGTGCCACATCATTAGCTGGGACGAATGGTTCGTCAGTGTACCCAAGATTTTTCAGATCCACTGTTGTCATTCCGTACTGTGGGTCTACCTGTACCCCGCCGCCTAATAGATTGACCCATTTGCACTTAAACAAAGGGACCTTAAAATCAGGTCTGTAGTCAAGTTCCCATATGTCCACTATGTAACCATAATATGTGTCCTTTCCGCTCTCGGTTGCTGCATCAAAGTGGACACCGCTGTTTTGGTTGGTGCTCTTTTGATCTTGGGCGATCGTGTAAAATGTATTCCCATTTATCTCGTATCCTTTGTAAATCAATACAGTCAAAGATGGTCCCCTGGACAACAAGTACAACTCATCACAAATAGTGTTGTCACCTCTGAGACGTGTTTCCAACCAACTGCTGAAAGTCCTGATGTGTTCACATGTAATCCAGTCGTCGCACTGCTCCGGGTGTTTGGAGCGCAGACTGTTCTTGTGTTCATCGACATACGGGGTCACCAAGGTAGAGTTCTGTAGAACTGTGTAGTGTGCTTGAGACCAAGAATATCCGTCCCTGCATATTATTGAGTCTCTTCCAAGAGTGCCTTTTCCAGTCAGTCTCCCCTCATACCGCGATTTAGGGAGACCTATCTTCTTAAGGCCAGGAATGAAGTCAACACAAAACCCGATAACATCCTCTGTTTGATGGCCCATGGAGATGCTTCCTTCTGGCCTAGCGCGGTTACGGACATATTTCTTTAGGACTCCCATGAACCTCTCAAAGGGGAACATATTGTGTAGAAATACGGGCCCCAGGATGACAATCTCGTCGACTAGATGAACTAGGACGTGCGTCATGATATTGAAGAAGGATGGTGGGAACACCAGCTCGAAACTGACAAGACATTGCGCCACATCACTCCTTAGCCTTGGTACGATTTCTGGATCGATCACCTTCTGAGAGATTGCATTGAGGAATGCACATAGCTTCACAATGGCTAATCGGACGTTTTCCGGTAGAAGCCCCCTCAATGCAACCGGAAGCAGTTGCGTCATAATCACGTGGCAGTCATGAGACTTTAGGTTCTGAAACTTTTTCTTTGGCATATTTATTATTCCCTTTATATTCGACGAGAAGCCAGTCGTGACCTTCATACTGAGCAGGCATTCAAAGAAGATTTCTTTCTCTTCTTTCGTAAGAGCGTAGCTAGAAAGACCTTTATACTGCTTCGGAGGCATGCCGTCTTTTTCGTGCAAACGTTGCAGGTCCTCCCGTGCCTCAGGTGTATCTTTTGTCTTCCCATACACTCCCAAGAAGCCTAGCAAGTTCACGCAAAGGTTCTTCATCATGTGCATCATGTCGATTGAGGAGCGGACCTCTAGGTCTTTCCAGTAGGGTAGGTCCCAAATAATAGATTTCTTCTTCCACATGGGTGCGTGTCCCTCAGCGTCATACGGAACAGCTAGTCCACTGGGACCCTTTCCAAAGATTACGTAGTGTAAATCATTGACCATAGCAAGCACGTGATCACCGGTGCGCATGGCAGGCTTCTTCCGGTGATATGCCTCGCCTTTGAAATGCTTGCCTTTCTTTCGACATTGATGGTTGGTCGAAAGAAATCGACGATGGCCCAGGTACACATTCTTCCTGCATTTGTCCAGGTATATACTTTCAGTGTCATCTAAACAGTGCGTGCATGCGTGGTATCCTTTGTTTGTCTGTCCTGAAAGGTTACTGAGAGCGGGCCAATCGTTGATGGTCACGAACAGCAACGCCTTAAGGTTAAATTCCTCCTGTCTGTGCTCATCCCACGTACGTACACCGTTTTCATTCCACAGCTGTAAAAGTTCTTCAACTAATGGCCTTAGGTGCACATCAATTTCATTGCCGGGTTGCTTAGGGCCTTGGATGAGAACTGGGTCATAATGAACTTCCGCTTCATGCATATCCAAGGAGGAAGGTTATACATACATAGAGTCATGGGCCAAGTGCTGTGATTGCTGCTCTGCTCCCCGAAAGGATTAATGCCATCCGCGCTTAAAGTAAACCATACATTCCTTGGGTGCTTTGCAAACTCATCCCAGTACTTTCTCTCGATTTTTCTCCACTGCGACCCGTCAGCGGGTGCTCTCAACTTCCCATCTTTCTTTCGGTTCTCACTGTGCCATCGCATCAACTTGGCATGCTCTTCGTTTCTGAACAGACATTTCAACCGTGGTATTATAGGAGCAAACCACATCACCTTCACAGGAACCCTCTTCCTGGGGGGCTCGCCGTCAACATCACCAGGGTCATCTCGTCTGATCTTATACCGCAATGCACCGCATACCGGGCATGCGTTCAGATCCTTGTATGCACCGCGGTAGAGGATGCAGTCATTAGGGCATGCATGTATCTTCTCCACCTCCAATCCTAGAGGGCATACGACCTTCTTTGCTGCGTATGTACTGTCGGGCAATTCGTTATCCTTTGGAAGCTTCTTCTTCAATATTTTCAGTAGCTTCTCAAATCCTTTGTCAGCCACAGCATTCTCTGCCTTCCACTGCAGCAATTCCAGTACGGTACCGAGCTTTGTGTTGCCATCTTCGCAATTGGGGTATAACCCTTTTTTGTGATCCTCTAACATGCGATCGAACTTCAGCTTCTCCTTTTGACTTTCGCATTGCGTCCTTGCATCGACAATGACCCGGCGGAGATCATCATCATCGGGCACATCGTCTGGTTCCTCTTGATCTTCAGCAGCTTCACCCGTTGCAGCATCATTGGGCACATCGTCTGGTTCCTCTTGATCTTCACCAGCTCCCCCCGTTGCAGCATCACCGTATTCAGGGGGCACATAGTTGTCATCGTAGTCTTCTTCTTCGCCGTCTTCCATCATAACCCCTATTTCTCCGTGCCTCGTCCAAACATTATAGTGTGGCATGAAACCTTGTAAAGCAGGTGGGAGTGAAGGATTTTCCGGTTAGAGTAAGACCTCGTATTCCCACATTCAGTGCATGGACAACACATAAAACCATTCTGCTTGTTTGCCTCAGCCGCATCGAGAAACTCATGCACGCCCTTAATGTACTCGCGGGTGTGTCTGTCACCGTACATCCATTGCCGGTTCATCTGCGTGCATTATATATAATTAAGTGTCCAAATTAATAGAAGTTCATCATCACATTAAAACCAAAGTGCATACATAGTTCTCATCTAACAACATATAGCTCTCCAGAGCATCTAATTAATTAAACCATACATTGAAACTATGTAAAACATTTCAATGCGAAAACAAATGCGATCATAATCGCAACCAAGGTAACAATTGATCCAACGGCATAATGATACCAAGCCTCGGTATGAATGGCATATTTTCTAATCTTTCTAATCTTCAAGCGCATTGCATCCATCTTGATCTTGTGATCATCGACGACATCCGCAACATGCAACTCCAATATCATCTTCTCCTCCTCAATTTTTTTTATTTTTTCCTTCAACAAATTGTTTTCTTCTTCAACTAAATTTAACCTCTCGACAATAGGGTCGGTTGGCATTTCCGATTCACATACATCCTAGATAAATAAAATCTATGTCACGTTGGTCGGCATAATTTTCATAAACAATAAATGAACCAATAGTTATAAAGATAATATACATACCACATCCGAATCATAGACAGGACGAGGGCCGACGGGGGCGGATACCAAAACCATCGCACTATATAAGATGCAATAATAAATGTAAGAAAATGATACAAGTATCTATCTAAACATACAAGTAAGAATATTTTTCCTTTCAGAAAGAAGATAAGAACAAGAGGCTCACCACGGTGGTGTCGGTGATGAGATCGGCGCGGGTGATCGACGGCGGTGAAGACGGGGACGGGGCGTGACGGACCGCTAAATCTAGACAAATCTTGAGGAAAATGGAGCTTGGAGGTCGAGCTTCGAGAGGAGAAAGCTTAAGTAGTGTGGCTTGGGCATTCCATCGAACACCTCATGTGCATAGGAGGTGAGCTAGAGCACCACAAAGCCCTCTCCCCCTCGGCCAGAGAAAAACAGAGCAATGGGTGCTCTGCTCGCGAGCGAGGGGTATATATAGGCACCTCATTGGTCCCGGTTGGTGACATGAGCCGGTACTAAAGGGGAGCCTTTGGTCCCGGTTCAAGCCACGAACCGGGACCAATGGTGGTGGGCCAGGAGCGAGGCCCATTGGTCCCGGTTCATCCCACCAACCGGGACCAAAAGGTCCAGATGAACCGGGACCAATGGCCCACGTGGCCCGGCCGGCCCCCTAGGCTCACGAACCGGGACCAATGCCCACATTGGTCCTAGTTCTGGACTGAACCGGGACTAATGGGCTGACCCGGCCTGGACCAAAGCCCTGTTTTCTACTAGTGGTGGCCCCCCTCATGGACGGCACCGCCGCCGGCACCTGGAGGAGGGAAATAGACGCGTCGGGTCTACACGGAGGAGATGTAGCTGTGGGTTTGGCCCGGATGTTGCTCCCAGGTGTCCCTCTGGGCTGACTTGACACAACCGGGTGGAGAGGTCCACTTGTCAAAGCCCGTCCGTGGAATGTCAAAAGACTAGATCTCGTGGTCAACTGCTCCACGATTAGGAAGGACGAGGGCCTTGGCGGGTAGCAATGCCACCGGAGCGTCGCACCGGCCCCTCATACATGCGGGGTGGTGTTATGGCATGTCTGCAGAGGCGGCACGCGTCTCGATGACGTGGCCCCCTCACGGACGGCACTGCCGCCAGCACCTAGAGGGGGGAAACAGAAGCGTTGGGTCTACACGGAGGGGATGTAGATGTGGGTTTGACCCGGATGTTGCTCCCAGGTGTCCCTCTGTGCTGACCTGACACAACCGGGTGGAGAGGTCCACTGGTCAAAGCCCGTCCATGGAAAGTCAAAGTGCTAGATCTCGTGGTCAACCGCTCCAGGGTTAGGTGTGGGACGGGGGCCCTGGGAGGGTAGCAATGCCACCGAAGCGTCGCACCGGCCCCTCATACATGCGGGGTGGTGTTGTGGCATGTCGGAAGAGGCGGCACGCGTCTCCGGGACGTGGCCCCCCTCACGGACGGCACCGCCGCCGGCACCTGGAGGGGGGAAACGGACGCGTCGGGTCTACACGGAGGGGATGTAGCTGTGGGTTTGGCCCGGATGTTGCTCCCAGGTGTCCCTTTGTGCTGACCTGACACAACCGCGTGGAGAGGTCCATTGTTCAAAGCCCATCCGTGGGAAGTCAAAGGGCTAGATATCGTGGTCAACCGCTCCAGGGTTAGGCGGGACGGGGGCCCTGGGGGGGTAGCAATGCCACGGAGCGTCGCACCGGCCCCTCATACATGCGGGGTGGTGCGGTGGCATGTCCGAAGAGGTGGCACGCGTCTCCGGGGTTTGGCGCCCCTCATGGACGGCGCCACCGCCGGCACCTGGATGGGGGAAACGGACGCGTCGGGTCTACACGGAGGGGATCTTGCTGTGGGTCTGGCCCGGATGTTGCTCCAAAGTGTTCCTATGGGCTGACCTAACACAACCGGGTGGAGAGGTCCACTGGTCAAAGCCCGTCCATGCAAAGTCAAAGCCCGACCGCCGCCGGCACCTGGAGGGGGGAAACGGACGCGTCGGGTCTACACGGAGGGGATGTAGCTGTCAGTTTGGCCCGGATGTTGCTTCCAGGTGTCCCTCTGAGCTGACCTGACACAACCGGGTGGAGAGATCCATTGTTCAAAGCCCGTACGTGGAAAGTCAAAGGGCTAGATCTCGTGGTCAACCGCTCCATGGTTAGGCGGGACGGGGGCCCTGGGAGGGTAGCAATGCCACCGGAGTGTCGCACCGGCCCCTCATACATGCGGGTTGGTGTTGTGGCATGTCCGAAGAGGTGGCACGCGTCTCCGGGACGTGGCCTCCCTCATGGACGTTAAAACATAAAAAACATGAAAAAGGAAAAATATAACTATAAAAAACATGAAAAAATATATATGAAATAGAAAAACATAAAGAAGAAAAAATATAAACTATTAAAAACATTAAAAAAATAAAAAAATAACTATGCCTACGCCTAAGCCGTTGGCATAGGTGCCACGTGGCATCGCTAGATATGCCGACGGCTTAGCCGTCGGCATAGTTGCCCTTATCCATCCACGGTCGCCCCTCCACCACTCATTCCTCCCCGACCCTAGAGCCCAACCCGCGCCGCCGCCAGAGACCGACCCGCGCCGCCGCCGACGCTCCCCGTCGCCCGCCTCGCTCCCCGCCGCCTGCCGCCGCTCCACCTGCGCCACTCCCCTTACCTCGCCCCTTCCCCCTCCCTGCCTACATCCCCGTCCCTTCTCGCGCCACTGCCGCCACGCCGTCGCCACCTCGTCTCCGCGCCGCCGCGACTACCCCCCTCTCCGCCCCCTCACCCCACCACCACCCCGTCCCCCCGCCACCTCTCGCCGGCGCCGTCCACCACCCCTGACCCTGCGCCCTCCCTGTGTCCTGCCCCGACCCCGTGCTAGGGGGTGCCGGAGCTAAGAGGCGCCCCTCCGCCGACGCCCTGCTACGCCCCGGCCGGCCCCGTCCACCCTTCCCCGGCAGCTTCCCCCCGGCCTCCCTGCTGCCCGCTGCACCGGCGGCTAAGGTGAGATTTTTTTTTCAATTTTTTGCATTTTGTTACTGTTTTTTTTTTGCATAGATGGATATGTAGTGATGAATGGATATATGCATGTACAGATTGATGGTGAAGTTTGTGATAGATGGATGCATTAATGGATATATTGGTCAAGTTTGTGAATTTGGAAACTTAGTTTAAAATATGGATAGATGATATTGGTCAAGTTTTTGAATATGTGCATGTATAGATTGATGGATATTGGTCAAGTTTTTCATTTTGTAAACACTTAGTTTAAAATATGGATGAATTGATGGATATTAGTAAGTTTTGTGTTTGGTCAAGTTAGTGTTAGATGGAAGCAATTCGAGGCACTTGGTTTCTAAAATACTTAATGAAGCTTTTTTTACAATTTGACATGTTGTTTCATGTTCATTCATAATGTTGTGTCAATGCTTAATGTGAGGTGATGACCTAATTTTTTTTCACTCGGTGTAATTAACAGGATTTGTGGTGTTCCATCTTTGTGGAGTGATCGTCGATGTTGGAGGTGTTGGTCCACGATCGTCCCTCTCCTTTGATCGACTACATCGGAGGGTGAGCAACAATTCCATGACCTCGCCCACTTTTTTTTTCCATGTCACTAGATTAAATTTTCACATCAAGTCGCGTAACCTACGTCTCCCGTCCGAAAGGGTTGCATCGATAAATATGCATTCAATTGCATATTTATCACCGCAGCACTTTCGGATTGTCCAGCGCTTTCCACGGACAGCCCGAGGATGTGTAGATTAGGTACGTTGTTCATGCTCTACCCCGTTCCGAGACAGGATTTCGGCGGCGCCTCCCTGTTGTTCTCCGGATGCACATTCTCTCGGCGTTTTGCTGAGACGTGTATTTGGAGAACAGCGGGGAGGTGCTGCTGAAATTTTGTCTTGGAATGGGGTAGAGCATGGACAACATACTGAATCTACACATTCTCGGGTGGGATTAGGACCCATCTTTACCGATTAGAGATGTAGGTGGATTAAATGTCGTTTCTCGCCAAGCTTGTAAAAAATAAAATATTGATGTTAGTAATTTAAATGAATCCTTAATTTTGTTGTGTGGCTTCCAATAAAGCAGATATGGCAGATAATCAGTGGATGTATAGTGGGTTTTTTCGAGGGAATCAAGTAACAACAGAGTGGGTCGAGAAAACTAATGTGTTTTTGAAAGAGATATTCCGTAGTCCAATGAGGGTGGTGCCAGAATGCCCGTGTGCCAAATGTAAGAGACGTATCCGCAGAGATAAGAGTGAGATGACTAAGCACCTTCGCACACATGGATTTATGCCCAACTTCAATATGGCGATAAATTTGCCCAGCGGGACCGTGGTAGAGAGGATGTGATACGACAACGCGTCGCTGGTTATGAGGACCATGGGGTTAGAGACATGCTAGATGATGTCTTTGCTGCACAGCCGACACCTCCGTCACATTAGCCAATGAACCGGAGGAGCCGGAGGAAACCACAAAGGCCTTCCTGGAAATCTTGGCCTCGTCAAAGAAACCTATCTATGAGGGTGCCAAGCTGTCTATGAGGTTGCTTCGAAGCATTTCTGGGAGTATGGGCTAACAGCGTGCCTGAGGGCCATGAACTGCCGAAAACCATGTACGCTACAAAGAAAATCATGAAGGCGCTCTCCATGGACTATGAGAAAATACATGTTTGTCCAAAGAATTGCCTTTTGTTTAGGCATGAGTATGCGGATGACAAGTATTGTAGGAAGTGCGGTTCCTCTTGGTATATTGAGGTGGTCGATAAGCATGGTCAGAAGCAGCAGCTAAAAATCCCTGTGAAGGTTCTTCGGTATCTTGATTTTATAAAAAGACTGCAGCGCCTTTTCGTCACCGAGGAGTCTGCCAAAATGATGAAGTGGCACAAGGAAGGGAAAAGGTACAATCCAAAAAAAATTATACATCCATCAGAAGGTGAAGCATGGAAGTCATTCGATATAGAGTACCTGGAGGAAGCAGCCGAGGCTGGGAATGTCAGAATTGCTATAACAGGTGATGGGTTCAATCCATATGGTATGTCGTCTAATCCATACAGCTGCTGGCCCGTATTTGTTATTCCACTCAATCTCCCTCCCGGTGCCATAATGCATAGGTTGTTCCTTGTTGGTGCTATGGAAGGAATGACGGATGGGCGAGTTTGGTGGATAGGTGGCTCGGCGACGATGCAGAGTTTGCTGCCAAGAGCATCAAGGCCCGGGCTAACCGTGGAAAAGACGGGACACACGGCCAAGGAAACAGGAACCACTGGGGCTTCAAGGCCATGAAGGTATATCTATATGCATGACGCATTTTCGTTCTTATTTACCGTCATGTTCTTATGTATGGCTAACTTCTGTTTGACGTTGCAGGAGGAGAAGTTGAAGAGGCCGCTCTTAGACATTGACTCGTGAAAGTTGGCCCGCGAGCGGAGTCATCCCAAGGAGGGCGAGAGCCAGTACTACGGCAAGACCGAGGAGCACCTGGAGTCTTACACTCAGCACTATCAGAAGTTGCATCCGGATGTTCCTGTTCCTGAGGTCGCCCAGTCTCAGATCGACGACATGGCGGTGGTGGCCATCCAGGGGAAGTCACATGGCCGGTATCCGTGTTTCGATGGCTTGATAACTCCTTCGATCTCGTACACATGGCTTCGGTCTACCAACCCGAGCCAGTTAGAGAGTACGGGGCGTTCACAGACTCCCTTAGCCCGCCAGCATGCTGTAAGTACTTCCCCTTTATATTTTTCTCTCTAGCATTCTCAGTTCATTTTCAGCATTGCTCACTTAGAAACAACCTAAATTATGTAGGCATATAAGGCCTTTGTCGAGCATAGGAATCTCGAGGTGCGAGAGTACTTGCAACGAGTGAAGGCAAATGATGATTACAACCGTCAGATGATGGCGGTTAGTTTTGCCCTCTTAAAACCAAGCTAAATTTTTGCACTTTCATTCCTTCTGACCTTCTAGTTTGCTTGTTTAACTAACATCCAGGCTATGTTGGCGTCTTGGAGTAACCGCACGGATCCACCACAAATGGGACCCCCACCACCACCTGCGGGAGAACCCCCACACGTGCCCACATTCGATGAATGGGTGGCACTAGGCAGTGATACTCCGGTTAGTACATTTGCCTAACTACTGACAAACTAGTTCTTGTTCATTCAACACTATCATATCATATTTACCATTAGAATCTTCTCTCAAACATGTAGGGGACCGGTGGCTCGACTCCTGCTCCGTCGACCCCAGTCACTCCGATCTTCCAGAGTGATGGTGGTCGCAGTGGCGGTTTTGGCGGAGGTGGTCTTAGCGGTGGTGCTTTTGGCAGAGGTGGTCTTGGTGGTGGTGCTTTTGGCGGAGGTGGTCTTCTTTGATGTCATGATGATTCCGTGCATGTGGCCATCGTGCCATGCCTTTCATGTTGCTACTTTTATTATGTTCCATGTATTGCACTAGTTTTATGTTCATGAACTTTCGCCGGTGATGATCTTTAGATGATGATGATGAACTTGAGTATGTTTATATGATGTTGATGAACTTGAGTATGTTTAGATGATAAACTGTCATATTTCTGCATAATTCTATATTATTCTGCTTTGAAATGCTGTCAAATGAATTGGAAAAAAAAAAGAAAACAGAGAAAATAAAAAAAATTATGCCTACGGCAAAGCCGTCGGCATATATAAGCCCAGGAGATACCAGGACGCGCCACGTGGCAGAGATATGCCGACGGCAAAGCTGTCGGCATAGTTTTCGGTCTATGCCGACGGCTTTGCCGTAGGCATATCTCTGCCGCCAGGAGAACGACACGTGGCAGAACTATGCCTACGGCAAAGCCGTCGGCGTAGATTCCGTCTATGCCTACGTCTTTGCCGTAGGCATAGACCTGTCACCAGGAGGCACCACGGGGTGCCACGTGGCACTGATATGCCGACGGCTAGGCCGTCGGCGGCCAAGCCGTCGGCATACCTCTGCCACGTGCCATTCCACGATTCGCCCGCGCTTTTGACGGCGCCGTCCGTTGCCGTCAGATGGAAAACAGTGCCGACTGCTATACTATGCCGACGGCTGACGCCGGGCCGTCGGCATAGGCCCCTATGCCGACGGCTATACTACGCCGACGGTCTGACAAGACTACGCTGACGTGATCTACGCCAACGGGTCTATGCCCACAGCAGCCGTAGGCATAGATCTATGCCGACGGCATAGGACCTATGCCGATGGGCCTGGGCCGTAGGCATAGTCCGCGAGTCCGGTAGTGAATTGAGGTAGAAATGGCAATACTGAAGGACGAAAACAGGCAGCCCAGCACCAACTGCCAAAGGGATGTGCTAGCGTCCGAACAAGAGCTTGAAACTTCCACTTGGGAGAGAAGGTGACATTGAAGAATAGTCATCCAGCAGCAGCTTTCACTCAATTGGTGTGAGTTCACTGAGGACTTCATAACACTATTTAAATATCAATAGAGCTGCAGTGTGTATTCAATCACATCCCCTAGACAAATACAACAAAGCAAACACTAGGCAGCAAAATGCAACCTTTGTTGTATCTCTGCATAATGTTGGTGCCGTGCCTTATCTTGGAAGAAGCACGTGCGGCGCGCCATGGAGGGATCTCTCTGAGGTCTCAACACATGGCCCTCTTCTACTGGAAAGCTACACTCGCAAGACCACCGCTGCAGATGAGCTCTTGGCAGGAGAACACCAGCCCATGCAACTGGACGAGCATCATGTGCACGGCTGTTTGCCATGGCCGCTGCATGCCTTGGGTGGTGACCAACATCTCCTTGCCGGATGCTGGCATCCATGGCCAGCTTGGTGAGCTCAACTTCTCGGCTCTTCCATTCCTCGCATATATTGACCTCAGCAACAACAGTCTCCATGGTGCACTACCCGTCAGTATCAGCTCCCTGTTAGCACTTTCAGTACTTAACTTTCGCCACAACCAGCTCACAGGAAAAATTCCTTATGAGATTGGTGGTCTGCAAAATCTTAGCTTGCTTGCTCTAGGATTTAACAGATTCACGGGACATATCCCTTCGTCTCTGGGCAACCTAACAATGTTAACTATTCTTGTCATTCACCAAAACATGGTATCAGGTCCCATTCCTGAGGAGATTGCAAGGCTTGTCAACCTACAAATTCTACAGCTAAGTAATAGCACCTTAAGAGGCATGATACCAAAACCCTTGGAAATCTGACTCAACTAAATACTTTCTACCTATTTGGTAATCAGCTTTCAGGGCCTATACCTCAAGAACTAGGCAGGCTAGTCCATTTTCAATATCTTCAGCTTAACGCAAATCATTTTTCAGGTCCAATTCCAACCTCCATAAGCAATCTCACTAAGATGAGTGAATTTTTTCTCTTTGACAATCAAATCACAGGTCAAATACCTTTAGAATTGGGCACCTTGCTGAATCTCCAGTTTTTAGTCTTGTCCAACAACCAAATATCTGGCTCTATTCCTGAAAGCTTAGAAAATATAACCAAGCTAGTAGTACTACACCTCTACGGAAATCAGATAACCGGTTCCATACCCCGAGAAATTGGCAATCTGATGAACCTCGAATCCTTAGGCTTGAGTCAGAACCAAATTTCGGGATCAATACCTAAAACTTTTGGGAAGTTGCAAAGAATAAAAGAACTGCAAATCTACGAAAATAAGTTATCAGGTTCTCTTCCCCATGAATTTGGAGACCTCATAAGCCTTGTTGAACTTGGGGTGTCTATCAATTCACTTTCAGGACCTTTACCCGCAAATATATGTTCAGGTGGCAGACTTCGAGTTCTCGCTGTCTCTTCTAATATGTTCAAATGTTCAATGGCCCCATTCCAAGTAGTTTAAAGAGATGTACGAGTTTGGTTAAAATTACCCTTGAGGGGAACCAACTAACTGGAGATATATCTCAACATTTTGGAGTATATCCACGGCTCAAAAAGATGAGCTTTCCATCGAATAGATTCTCTGGGCAGATCCCACCAAATCTAGGTGCATGTACCCAACTAACGGCATTAGATCTATCACAAAATATGATCACGGGTTCCATACCTCCCATCATTTCTAAATTGTCCAACCTAGTAGAGCAAAGACTCGATTCCAATCATCTCACTGGTGATATTCCACCAGAAATATGCACATTAACTAATCTATATCGCATGAACTTATCATCGAACCAGTTATCTGGATCCATACCTACACAAGTAGAAAAGTTGAGCAATCTAGGAAACCTTGATATATCTAGATTGGATGGATTAGTACCTGAGAAATTAGGGGCCTGCACAAAACTAGAGTCCCTAAAGATCAACAACAACAAGTTCAGTGGGAGCTTGCCTGGTGTGATTGGAAATTTAGCAGGCCTGCAGATCATGTTAGATGTGAGCAAAAGTAACCTCAGTGGTGTGTTGCCGCAGCAACTCAGGAAGTTGGGGATGCTAGAATTTCTGAATTTATCACATAATCAGTTCAGTGGCAACATTCCATCCTCCTTTGCAAGCATGGTGAGCCTTTCAACATTTGATGTGTCCTACAATGACCTGGAAGGACCAGTCCCAACAACATGGCTACTCCAGAATGCTTCAACAAGCTGGTTTCTTCCCAATAAAGGTCTGTGTGGTAACCTCCCTGGCATGCCACCTTGTTATTCAACTCCAGTAACTGGTGAGCATAAACAAAAGATACTTAGTTTTCTTTTGCCAATTGTTCTTGTGGTGGGCTTCGGCATTGTTGCTGCAATTTCTGTCATAATAATGATTAATCATAACAAGAAAAAATCACTAGAAGGGGTCACTGATGAAGCAAGGGACCTGTTCTCCGTTTGGAATTTTGATGGAAGATTGGCATTTGATGATATTGTAAGGGCGACAGAAGACTTCGACAATAAATACATCATTGGAACAGGAGGATACGGCAAAGTCTACAAGGCACAACTCCAAGACGGGCAACTAGTTGCTGTGAAGAAGGTTCATCAGACTGAAGAAGAGTTGGACGATGAAAGAAGATTTCGTAGTGAAATGGAAATCTTATCACAGATCCGACAACGAAGCATCGTCAAGATGTATGGATTCTGCTCCCATCCGGCATATAAATTTCTCGTCTATGACTACATTGAGCAAGGCTGCCTCTGCATGATATTTGAAAATGAGGAGCTAGCAAAGGAATTAGATTTGCAGACGAGAATTGCTCTTACAACTGATGTGGCCCAAGCAATATCTTATTTGCACCATGAATGCAGTCCACCTATAATCCATCGAGATATCACAAGCAACAACATCTTACTTGATACAACCTTCAAGGCTTTTGTCTCGGATTTTGGCACAGCAAGGATTCTCAAGCCCGATTCATCAAACTGGAGTGCACTAGCAGGAACATATGGCTACATAGCTCCCGGTATGTACTAGTACTACTAAACTTTTCTTCTCACGTCAGAAACATTCATAGCTATCCATCTGTTCCTAATTCTAATGTTTTGATCTTGTACAGAACTGTCATACACATCTGTTGTGACAGAGAAATGTGATGGCTATAGCTTTGGCGTGGTTGTGCTAGAGCTAGTCATGGGGAAGCATCCAGGGGATCTATTGGGTGATAGTTTGCCAAGGGGGGAACAAGCTTTACTGGTGAATGATATTCTGGACCAACGGCTGACAACACCAATAACAACGGAAGAGAATAGCTTAGATCTGCTCATCAAGCTGGCCTTCAGTTGCTTGGAATCTTCTCCACAAGCAAGGCCAACCATGCGGGAGGCATAGCAAACACTCATCCAGCGACCCTCTTCTAATCCATATCCCGTGCCTTTCAGCGCACTTGCATTGCAGCAAGTAATGAATGCATGCTGATATATGATCCAAGTTCTAGTGAGAAGGCAGGGTCGATTGCAGCGGAAGCCGGTTTAGGTTTTTGTTTTGCCTCGACTCACTCATATGCCACCTATATATGTTGAAGTCTATAATCATGTCGTGTCATCTCGTAGGTTTTTTTCTAGCAAAAATAAAAACAGGTCCATGCAGCATGAGGCTGTTCACGACATGGACGGATCAGTAGCTGCATGTTATTACAATCGGCTAGTGGTATCTATGTTTATATTTGTTTAGATGTAATACCCACATGTGACACTTTATGTCTGTTGTTGTCTGCAAGGATACTTGGAATGGTGTACAAATATTTGTCCCGTTTTATCTACTTTTGCTCCCAGGAACATGAAGATGAAAAAAAGTAATCCAAAACTGGCATAAGAGATTCACATGGAACAACAAATAATCAGCTACTACTGTTTCAAGCATTGCCCAGAGATTGGCACCTTATGTTAGGCATGCGCAAGTAAATGCAGCCTCCTTCTTACTTCTTATGATGACACAAGATGAATGGTGTGAAAAGACCCAGGCTACAAAAAAGAAAGACAGGGTCGCTCCATCAGAGGAAGTAGATATACAACAGGACGACATACCAACCGTGCAGAGAACAATGGAAACCCACCATGAGCAGGTGTACAGAAAGCGACAGTATAGAATTTCAGCGGATCGAGTACCCACTTGAGCTTGGAATTTTTCTTCAGTTTGTACATGTGGTCAACATGCAGTTTGCTTGTACTTTTAATTCCACAAATTGCAGGCAGCCACTGCCTCATTTTGATTGGGCTAGGTGCCTGCCTACTTCTTTCTGCAGCAAATTCAGCAGCTGAGACAGTAGTCTGGACAATAGTACAGAGAGCAGCTCCCGTCGCCACTTCCCATTATTCCGAAAAATGCATCTTCTACCTTGCTCAGTGACTTCTCATATTTTGATTGGGTTGTTTTGACAGATGATGGGAGGTCGACGAGTGAATTTAGCACCCTTTTGATTACTACACAAACCGTAACCCACTTGCGTTCTATTCTTCAGCTTGTGTGGTCAAGATGCTGCCTGGCTGTTGCTGTAAAAGCTTTTAATTCCACAAGTTGCAACCACTATCTCATTTTCCCACATGTACATGACTTCCAACAAGATTTGTGGTCCAGGATTCGTATTAACCAAAATTCAGCACCGACGGAATTCCAGCACAGAGGAAGGATCTTTTTATTGTGTCCTTCAGAGGAAGGATCATAGGCCCATGCTGTATTTCTGCAGAGATAAACTATGGAACACATACACATCACACAGTTAATAAAAGGAAAGAAAAAAAAACATTGTTGCAGATCATGCCTAAACTTAATTCACATCAAAGGGGTGTTTGGGTCTGTTTTCCTATCCTGGACTGTCGAGGCACAAAGAATCACTAAACTGAAGTGACAGTAGATAAGAATCCAAATAAAGCAACTGAGCTGCATTGTTGCGATTCTCTGTTCCATTTAGCATAGTCTTGATCTGATTCTTGTGATTTTGTGTTACATTTTACATGTAGAATTTGGAGGCATCAACAACACGAGCATCGCATGCAGGTAACAAATATTTTAGAATGAGGTGTTACGGTTGGTTCTGTGGTGAAAGCATTGGTTTCAAACATTTGCAAGCTCGGCGTAACATTGGGCTGAGCTCTGCTGCTGTAGCGAAATACCAATCTGCTCAGATAGCTACACAGGTAGTGACTTCTTTCAGCCTACTTCTCTCTGTAGGAAATTTAGCAGCTAAGATAGGCAAGGTTCATGTATGTATGTACTCATAAAAGATTCACATGGAACAACAAATCATTTATACGATTTACAATAACCAGTTGCCTGAAAATCAAATCAGCGTCCCAAGCCTGATACTTTTTTAGAGCATCGGAGAGCCAGAAGGCATTCATGCATGGTTCCATTATCAAAATTGAAACCAAAGGTAACAGAGTGCAATAGTCCGGAAACAGTAAAATCTAAAGGTAAGGGCGCGAAAACAGGCTCTGAAAGTGCTAAAGAACAGTTACGGAAAATATACTTATTACAGCCCGGAGCCACATTTTCAAAGAGTAATCGCTGCTGCTGCCGCGATTCCAGCCAAAGGAGTTGGCTCTGTCTTCGACCTCTTCAGTGAAGATTGATTTGGAGCCTGATGCTTTCGTTTCTTGTGACTGACTACTTCAAGCTAGGATTGGTGCCAAATCTAGCAGGCAACATAACACTGAAGAATCGTCACGTTTGGACGTTTGCCGCACAACAGCTTTGGTCAACAGGAGAGCAGCATATATATTAGAAAAAAAATAAACTGCCACCTGCTCCAAGACAACGTTCCATATGTGTATATGTAATTTAGTTCTACTAGTGGCTTGCTTATTTTAATTCAAGCATTGGTTGGCGAGATTGGCTTGGACCCAAAAAATGATGCAACCTTATTATTTCTTCATGCCCCACAATTAACAGAGGATGACAGAGACAGAGATGGCCTGAGAAAGACAGAAAAAACAGAGCTAGCAATGCCCCAGAATTTCTTTATCAAAAAAGTAGATACTAATTCAACTCAACTCAGAATTGTTGACTGCCGTGTAACATCCAACAAGACCACTTGACCATAGAATGCTGCTTGAATTCCACAGCTTGCAGCCACTGCCTCGTTTCCTTGGGCTCATGACTTGACTTCCAACAAGGCCTGGGGTCCAGGATTTGTTGGACCACAATTAAACACTGAACCCTTTATTTCTATGTACCACCGCTGGTGGCAAAATATCCACACAATTTGTCTTTGCGTTGCGTCACCAGTCATGAGTCCTATGTACCAGCTGAAAAGCGAGAATGGAAACACTTTAGAGAATAGCTTAAGACATAACTGAAGCA
Organism: Triticum aestivum; assembly: GCF_018294505.1. NCBI lineage: Eukaryota > Viridiplantae > Streptophyta > Magnoliopsida > Poales > Poaceae > Triticum > Triticum aestivum. Next base: position 4,685,712 of record NC_057794.1, on the reverse strand, counting down.
GTTACAAGTTACATGATCAAATGAACAGAAAATGCATAAGTGTTTACTACCGTTTCTGATATGTTGTACTCTACATCTCTATGCACTGCTATGAGACACCAAAGTACTGAAGCAGTAATAATAATTTGCACACTTTTGATTACTACTTGTAAAGTACAACGGGCATACCTGGAAATACTGGCATGTTGGATGTTACACAGCAACTAATAAACTCATACAGAAAGCACTAGTAGTAGAAATTTACTGAGTCAACCCACTTGAGCCTCGCACTTTTCTTCAGTCATTGTCGTCATGATGCTGCTTGGTTGTGCAAGCCTTGAATTCCACAAGCTGCAGCCACTGCCTCATTTTTCCTCAAGACTCATGACTTCCAACAAGACTTGGGGTCCAGGATTTGTATTGACCAAAATTCAACACGGAAACCTTTATTTTTCCAACAAGACATGGGGATTTTCCCCACATTTAGTCGTTGCGTTGCTCCACCGACAACGAGTTCTTAATCTCTTGTAGCAGCTGAAAAGCAAATAAGGGAAACACTAGTACTATAGAGAATGGCTTGAGACAAGCTGCTTACATTTCTTTAATGGAATTGCAGTTACATGTTGCATGATGAAATAAACAAGAAATACTATCAAACCAATCACAGGATATACCATCAAATAAAAATTCTAAATGCTTAACTCTGTCTCATAAGTTGTAGACGGAGGATAACTGGGAAAGATATGACTAGGTGTATGCCTTAGGCACCCAAGATCCCTGTCTTCAATTGCTTTCTAGAAATAATTGCTGTGTCACTTTTCCAGTCGCGAGTAAAGAAAAAAAGAGGAAGAGATGGCGACACTGAAGAAGAGATGGGAAAGAAAAAGGGGCAGAGATGGCCACAGACTCAATTGTTGTTTGTTTACTGACTGAGGGCCTTCAACTCTTCTTAGTACCTTTTTTCTTTTGCGAGAACTCTTCTTAGTACTCCTAATGGCTTACTTAATTTTATTAAAGCATTTATTGGCATACACCAACCTTAATTTTCATCACGCCATGCCTAATACATTACAAACTTAACAGGGGATGGCATGAGATCATATGGTACGAAAAGAACAAGGTGACAGAAAACAGGAGAGCCTAGCAACACCCCATAATAATTACTTTATCACAAAAGTAGATAAAAATTCACCTCAAAGTTCAACTCAGCTAGTGCAACCACGGACATGCGAAGAACATGCATGATGTACTACCGTATTTGAACAGCTCCCTCATTTTTCCTCAGAGACATGACTTCCAACAAGACTTCCAGTCCAGTAGTTGTATCAGCCAAATCTGAACATACAAACCTTTATTTTTTACCATCGATGTAAATCCCAAAGCGGAATTTTTCCCACAATTGATCTCATATGTAGCATCTGAAAAAGGACAAGGAGAACATTAGTACAGTTGACGATAGCTTAAAATAAGCTGCTTCTATTACTATATGGAATTTCCATAACTGAAGCAGTTACAAGTTACATGACCAAATGAACAAGAAATAATAGAAAACCAATCACAGGAGATACCATCATCAAATAAATACTCAACCCAATGTTAACTGGGAAAGATATGACCAGTAGGCATACTGTCCCTGCCTTCAATTGCTTTCTAGGAGTAATTGTTGTGCCATTTTTTCCACAGGCATGATAGGAAAGAAATAAAGAGATGGCTACACCGAAGAATAGTCATCCTTCTTTATGTGTGGGAGAAGAATAGTCATCCAGCACAAGCTTCCACTCAACTGTTGAGTGTTGGCTGAATGAGAACCTCATAACAATTGGCAACGCGCTAGTTAAATACCGATAGTTGCAGTGTGCACAGAATCACATCCCCCAATCAATACACAACATGGAAACACTAGGCAGCAAAATGTTATCTTTCCCCACACCATTGTTCACTACCGGACTCGCGGGCTATGCCTACGGCCCAGGGCCGTCGGCATAGGTCCTTTGCCGTCGGCATAGATCTATGCCTACGGCTGCCGTCGGCATATCCCCGTCGGCGTAGATCACGTCAGCGTAGATGTGTCAGACCGTCGGCGTAGTATAGCCGTCGGCATAGGTGCATATGCCGACGGCCGTGGGATAGCCGTCGGCATAGTTTAGCCGTAGGCGTTGTTTTCCGTCTGACGGCAACGGACGGCGCCGTCAAAAGCGCTGGCGATTCAGGGGACGACACGTGGCGCAGGTATGCCGACGGCTTGGCCGTTGGCATAGATGGAAATCTATGCCGACGGCTTTGCCGTAGGCATATCTCTGCCACGTGGCAGCTCCTGGTTTCTCCTGGCAGCAGGGCTATGCCTACGGCAAAGTCGTCGGCATAGTTTTTCATATATGCCTACGGCTTTGCTGTAGGCATAGATGTGCCACGTGGCAAGCCCTGGTAACTCCTGGGCGTATATATGCCGACGGCTTTGCCGTAGGCATAGTTTTTTTTTTGTTTTTTTTATTTTCCCTGTTTTCTCTTTTTCAATTCATTTGACAGCATTTCAAAACAGAACAATATGAAATTATGCAGAAATATGACAATTCATCATGTGAACATACTCAAGTTCACCATCATCATCTAAACATACTCAAGTTCATCACATCATCTAAAGATCATCACCGATGGAAGTTCATGAACATAAAAGTAGTGCAAGACATGAAACATGATAAAAGTAGGAATATGAAAGGCATGGCACGATGGCCACATGCACGGAATCATCAAGCAAGAGCACCCCCGCCAAAACCACCACCTCCGCCATAACCACCACCACCTCCGCCAAAACCGCCATCGCGACCACCACCACTCTGCCAGATCGGAGTGACTGGGGTCGACGGAGCAGCAGTCGAGCCACCGGTCCCCTACATGTTTCAGAAAAGATTCTAACAGTAAATATGATATGATAGTGTCTCATGAACGAGAACTAGTTTGCTAGTAGTTAGGCAAATGTACTGACCGGACCATCACTGCCTAGTGCCACCCATTCATCGAACGTGGGCACGTGTGGGGGTTCTCCCGCAGGTGGTGGTGGGGGTCCCATTTGTGGTGGATCCGTGCGGTTAGTCCAAGACGCCAACATAGCCTGAATGTTAGTTAAACAAGCAAACTAGAAGATCAGAAGGAATGAAAGTGCAAAAATTTAGGTTGGTTTTAAGAGGGCAAAACTAACCATCATCATCTGACGGTTGTAATCATCGTTTGCCTTCACTCGTTTCAAGTACTCCCGCACCTCAAGATTCCTATGCTCGACAAACTCCTTATATGCCTACATAATTTAGGTTGTTTCTAAGTGAGCAATGCTGAAAATAAACTGAGAATGCAAGATAGAAAAAGATAAGGAGGAAGTACTTACAGCATGCTGGCGGGCTAAGGGAGTCTGTGAACGCCCCGTACTCTCTAACTGGCTCGGGTTGCTAGCCCGAAGCCGTGTGTACGAGATCGAAGGAGTGATCAAGCCATTGAAACACGGATACCGGCCATTCTTCTTCCCCTGGATGGCCACCACCGCCGTGTCGTCGATCTGAGACTGGGCGACCTCAGCAACAGGAACATCCGGATGCAACTCCTGATAGTGATGAATGTAAGACCCCAGGTGCTCCTCGGTCTTGCCGTAGTACTGGCTCTCGCCCTCCTTGCGATGACTCCGCTCGCGGGCCAGCTTCCACGACTCCATGTCTGAGAGCGGCCTCTTCAACTTGTCCTCCTACAACGTCAAATAGAAGTCAGCCATACATAAGAACATGACGTAAAGAAGAACAAAAATGCATCATGCACATAGATATACCTTCATGGCCTTGAAGCCCCAGTGGTTCCTGTTTCCTTGGCCGTGTGTCCCGTCGTCTCCACGGTTAGCCCGGGCCTTGATGCTCTTGGCAGCAAACTCTGCATCGGCGCCGAGCCACCTATCCACCAAACTCGCCCATCCGTCATGCCTTCCATAGCACCAACGAGGAACAACCTATGCAAATTTTGAAAGCATGACATGTGAGCACGAAACATATAGTTGACTGCTTGAAACAATGAAAAGTTAGTAATAGTTACCATCATGAACTGCTCCTTGCTCAAGCTAAGTCGTAGCTTCTGCGCTTGAGTTTTGGGCATCTTTTGGTGCAGGTAGTAGTGGTAGTACTGCGAGACGGCAACCCAGCGCACCTCGTACTGCAACTGACGAGCTTTCTTCTTCGCAGCCGCAAGCAAGACCACGTCGGCTCTGGCCTTGTGCTCGTCAAGAACTCTATAGAGTTGCTGCAATCATTCAAAAACCAGAAGCAAACAAGGCATGAGTTGAGTGATTCAATGATAAACTATGAACGAAACTGAAGACAAGTGATTCAGAAGAGACCTTACCCAAAATTTGGTGATCACGGCCTTAGCGGTCGTCCCGTACTCCGCGTTGCTGCAAGCCTCGTAGTGGGCCCAGCTCGTGGCCAAAACCCGCTGCTGTGGGTCCCTGTCTGGCCGCGGGCAGAATAGGCCAGGCCAAAACTCCTTCAACAGGACAGTGATAAGGCTGTTCGGTTTACGGCCCTTTCCGTGAAGGATCCAGTTTCTGCAAAAGAATCAAATGATTGCCATGTGTACAATAAGAAAATGTTGTCATGTGTTGAAAATATGATTGAGAGGCACTTACTCTGTCCCCACAGGTTCAATGAGCCACCTGTGCTCCTCGATAGAAGGTGGTGTAGGTAGTCCGGCATTACCACGCAGCCACCCCTGCGAAGAACCCGGTGGCAAGTCACCCCACAACGCGGGATCAACCTCCCCTCCACCCTCCTCGGCCTCCTCCTCGCCCTCCTCCTCGGCCTCCTCCTCCTCCTCACCCTCCTCCTCGGCCTCCTCCTCCTCGCCATCAGGAACATACTCCTCCTCCTCAGACTCAGAAGGTGCCTCTGTATAGGAGGGCATCGAAGAAGACCCTCCTATTTCAGACACGGCCCGGAGTTTTTTGCCCCGGTTGCCTCTCCCCCCACCTCCTCCTCCTCTAGGGGCTCTCCCCCCACCGCCTCCTCCTCTAGGGTCTCCTCCCCCGACCCCTCCACCTCCCTGTGAGGTGTCATCCTCGCGTAGTCGGCAGGGAACCTTGTGGGCTCGTCCACTCCGAGTAAGTCCTTTAAATTTACTGAGGAAACTAGCGCCGCTGGACTTGCCCATGATTATTAAACCTGCATTGAGAAGAGAATAAACAATTAGTAAAGATATCAATTAAACAAGCATACAGGAAAAACATTAATACCAGAAGAGCACATTAAGCATACTATTGTAATGATCATTAAAAGAACTTACATTTTCTAGAACCCATATGAATCATCACTATTGTAATCTATTTGTGGACCGGTCTCATCATCACTATCACGCATATCTTCTTCGTTGTCTGACGGAGGTGGAGGCTCTTCCTCATCGTCAGCGTCTTCATTTAACTTTTCAAGCATAATTATGTCTCTTTGATTCACAACTGCCTCACCATCAATCCGTGCGTCGTCGTCGTTTGGGTCCAGGTCAACATAACCCAAGTCATCATCCTCGTTGTTTCGGACCACGTCATCATGTTCCTCTTGATAGAACACTCCCTCGTATGTCATGGGGTTTATGTTGTAGTAATCATCATCGTTCGGGTCCGGTAGCTTACCATGCGGCGACACCTTGAACACAACTTCCCAACCCTTTAGGTACTCTTTCTGGCATGGGTAAGGCAGATAATATACTTGTGTGGCCTGGGTAGCGGCGATAAAGAGATCAGCTCCGGCATAGACGGTTGATGGTTTAACTTCAACTAAACCAACAGAAGGCGTATGTCTCAGACCCTTTTTGGGGTCGAACCATCGGCATTTGAACACAGTGAGACTTAGGTGTTCGCGGCCACGTTTGAATGTAAGCTCGTATATTTTTCCTACCCTTCCGTAGTAATCTACTTCATTATCTCCTTCAGTGAAGACTCCGGTATTTATGGTTTTGGGATCAGGCCGACTGTTCTGGTGCTCCTCTGTATGGAAGCGATACCCATTCACATCATACTTTTCGCATGTCATGAAGACAGGATCAAAACCCATGGAAACCCATCTCAATTCTTCATCCATTGATTCGGTCGGATCATTTCCCTACAAGTTTAATTGAAATTATATGGTGCATGAGTTTAATTGAAATTATAGGGTGCATGAGTTTAATTGGAAGTGTGAAAAATTACTTTCTCGATGAACCACGCAATGAAATTTTTCCTTCCATCAGCACCCTTTCGGAGAAGAGCAAGTGCCTCCGCTTCAGAAGGAGGCAGCATTCCCGTCCATTCTTCTTCAACGAATCGACTACAATAAGAAAAGCGGTATAAGAATAGGCAAAGTGAACATAACGAATTGACTAAAAGAATGGTGCAAAGGTATTACCTCATCCACTCATCCTCAACTTCCTTGATGTTGTGCAAGATATAGAACATGACATCCTCCCACTCATCTCGTGGCATGAGATAAGATTTCGAGCATCCAGCCCTACTACCTTGCCCGATGAATAGAGGCAACTTGGGTTTATACTTGGGTTCTTCTGTATTGTATCGAGACACCTTATTGTGCAACGTGGGAACATGGTCCGGATAGTAGGCTGTCCTGAGGTCTGCCACCTCCTCTAGGATAACTGCCTCAGCTATGGAAGCTTCAATCTTAGCTTTGTTTCCACATTTCTGTCTCAGATGCTTGTTCTGTCTCTCAGGGCCGTACTGCCAACGATTCTGCACAGGTCCCCCCAACAATACCTCGTTCGGGAGGTGCAAAAGGAGATGTGTCATCGGAGTAAAGAAGCCTGGCGGGAAGATCTTCTCTAGCTTGCATATCAACTCCGGCGCCTTCTTATGCATTTCTTTTATCTTCTCAGGACATACTTCTTTAGCACAAAGCGTGCGGAAGAAATGGCTTAACTCCGCAAGCACACGCCAGACACGCTCGGGAACATAGCCCCGAACCATCACCGGCATAATCCGCTCAATCCATACATGATAGTCATGACTCTTGAGCCCGGTCACTCTGCCCGTTGAAAGATTGACCCCCTTACTTATATTCGACGCATAACCATCAGTGAACTTCACGACGTGTTTCAGCCACTTGAATGTCTCCATCTTATGATCCTTTTTAAGTACGAAGTCAGCATCTGGCTTGAACCAAGATTTTCGACTGCCTGTGGGAGGCTGCATGTGTAGACGTGGTCTATCGCAAATATTCTGTTGATCAACTCTAGCATTAACATTATCCTTTGTCTTATCAGGAATGTTGAGGATCGTGTGAAAAAGGGACTCTGCGACATTCTTTTCGGTGTGCATCACGTCTATGTTGTATGGAAGTTTGAGGTCCTTAAAATAGGGAAGCTGCGTGAAGGGGGTAATGTGAGTCCAGTTGTGCGTCTCACCATATCCTTCAAAAATTTTCCCTTTACTTTTTCCTTTGCCCTCGCCCTCGTCTTCGCCTGTGGCTTTGCCTTTGCCTTTGCCTTTGCCTTTGCCTTTCCCCTCACTGGCAGGCTTAAGAGCTTTCAGCTGAGCAAGCACATCCGCACCAGAAAACGTTGGAATCTCGTTTACTTCATGGACAACTTTGCCTTTTGTGAAGTTCTTCTTGTCTTCCCTATCAGGATGGTCTGGAGGGAGGAACTGTCGATGCAGGTCAAATGCAACATACTTGCCACCCTTCTTCAGCCAAATGAAAATCAAGGCCTGCATGCACACTGGGCAAGGCATCTTTCCACTTGTACACCATCCGCAGAACAAGGCATAACCGGGAAAGTCATGCATGCAATATTGTAGCCAAACTTTCATCAAGAAATTTTTCTGCAGATGTCGGTCGTATGTCAACCTCGGGAAGTACCAAGAATGGTGCAAATCATCCACCAACGGCTGCATAAACACACTCAAATTCTTCCCCGGATATTCAGGCCCCGGAATTATAAGCGACAGGAACATGGTCTTGCGTTGCATTATGGCGCCGGGAGGGAGATTCAACGGAATAACAAATACGGGCCAACAGCTGTATGGATTAGACGACATACCATATGGATTGAACCCATCACCTGTTATAGCAATTCTGACATTCCCAGCCTCGGCTGCTTCCTCCGGGTACTCTATATCGAATGACTTCCATGCTTCACCTCCTGATGGATGTACAATTTTTTTTGGATTGTACCTTTTCCCTTCCTTGTGCCACTTCATCATTTTGGCAGACTCCTCGGTGATGAAAAGGCGCTGCAGTCTTTTTATAAAATCAAGATACCGAAGAACCTTCACAGGGATTTTTAGCTGCTGCTTCTGACCATGCTTATCGACCACCTCAATATACCGAGAGGAACCGCACTTCCTACAGTACTTGTCATCCGCATACTCATGCCTAAACAAAAGGCAATTCTTTGGACAAACATGTATTTTCTCATAGTCCATCGAGAGCGCCTTCATGATTTTCTTCGTACCGTACATGGTTTTCGGCAGTTCATGGCCCTCAGGCAGGCTGTTAGCCCATACTCCCAGAAATGCTTCGAAGCAACCTCGGCTACAGCCGTACTCAGCCTTGACTGCCATCAGTTGCGAGATGGCATCCAGCACAGACAGCTTGGCACCCTCATAGAGAGGTTTCTTTGACGAGGCCAAGATTTCCAGGAAGGCCTTTGCGGTTTCCTCCGGCTCCTCCGGTTCATTCGCTGAATGTGACGGAGGTGTCGGCTGTGCAGCAAAGACATCATCTAGCATGTCTCTAACCCCATCGTCCTCATAACCAGCGACGCGTTGTCGTATCACATCCTCTCTACCACGGTCCCGCTGGGCAAAGTTTATCGGCATATTAAAGTTGGGCATAAATCCATGCGTGCGAAGGTGCTTAGTCATCTCACTCTTATCTCTGCGGATACGCCTCTTACATCTGGCACACGGGCATTCTGGCACCATCCTCATTGGACTACGGAATATCTCTTTCAAAAACACATCAGTTTTCTCGACCCACTCTGTTGTTACTTGATTCCGACGGAAAAACCCGCTATACATCCACTGATTATCTGCCATCTCTGCTTTATTGGAAGCCACACAACAAAATTAAGGATTCATTTAAATTACTCACATCAATATTTTATTTTTTACAAGGTTGACGAGAAACGACATTTAATCCACCTACATCTCTAATAGGTAAAGATGGGTCCTAATCCCACCCGAGAATGTGTAGATTGAGTACGTTGTCCATGCTCTACCCCATTCCGAGACAAAATTTCGGCAGCACCTCCCCGCTGTTCTCCAAATACACGTCTCGGCAAAATGCCGAGAGAATGTGCATCCGGAGAACAACAGGGAGGCGCCGCCGAAATCCTGTCTCGGAACGGGGTAGAGCATGAACAACGTACCCAATCTACACATCCTCGGGCTGTCCGTGGAAAGCGCTGGACAATCCGAAAGAGCTGCGGTGATAAATATGCAATTGAATGCATATTTATCGATGCAACCCTTTCGGACGGGAGACCTAGGTTACGCGACTTGATGTGAAAATTTAATCTAGTGACATGATTAAAAGAACGTATGAGGTGGTGGATTTGTAGCTCACCCTCGGATGTAGATGATGTAGTCGATCAGCGAAGGGACAATCAAAGACCAAGAGCTCCAACGTCAATGATCACTCCACCGGAGGCAACACCAGAAATTCTCTAAATTCCACCAAATGAAAAAAATTAGGTCATCACATCACATATAAAGCATCATCACACATCACATCATATCACAAACTTGTTTTAGCAAGACCAACTTGATGAAGTAACCACTCATCATATCCAAATTTTAACTTTCCTCTCTCTATCTTCACAAAAAAATTACTCTTCCCTCTCATCTCATCTTCACAATACATATATCTATAATATTAAGTATGTATCTAAAAATATAGTAAAACTACACAAATATCCATTCATCTCATCTATCTATCTCACATTGTGCACTTAATTTTTTTCACATTTATACTCTCTTTCATTTCATTCATCTATCTAACATCCATCTATCTAATCATCTATTACTATACATATATATGCATTCATCTACAACATTACTACACAAAAAGGTAAAAAAATCTTACCTACGGATGAGGGGGCGACCACCGGAGCAGGGGACGACCACCGGAGCAGGGGGCGGCCGGTCGGGGCAGGGGACGACCACCGGAGCGGCAGGGGGCGGTCGCCGGAGGGGCCGACCGGTCGGACCAGCAGGGGGCCGGCCAGGCTAGGTCGTGGGCCGGCCGGGGCGGCGTCCACGCAGGGAGGAGGAAGGGGCGGGGCCGGGGTCGAGGAGGAAGGGGCGGGGGCGGCTGGAGCAAGGGAGGGGCGGGGGCGGCTGGAGCGGGGGTGGCAGGAGCGAGGTGCGGCGGCGGCGGCTGGAGCAAGGGAGGGATGGGAGCGGCTGGAGCGACGTGCGGCGGCGGCAGCTGGAGCAAGGGAGGGGCGGGGGCAGCTGGAGCGGGGCGGCTGGAGCGAGGTGCGGCGGCGGCGGCAGGTCGGGGTGGGGGGTGCGGCGGCGGGGCGCAGGTCGGGGTCGGGGGGTGCGGCGGCGGCAGCTCGGGTCGTGGGTGAGTAAGTGAGTGGATGGGGAAGAACGTGAGGGGATAAGGTCAACTATGCCGACGGCTAAGCCGTCGGCATAGCTCAGGGCGCCACGTGGCACCTATGCCGACGGCTTAGCCGTAGGCATACTTTTTTTTTATTAGCCACGTCACCGATCCGCGTATAAGCTTCCCTATGGCCGCAGCTATGCCGACGGCTTTGCCGTCGGCATATTTTTATTTTCACTTTTCTTATTTTGTATAAATGTTGTAATGTTTTCTTATTTTTTATAAATATTTTAATGTTTTCTTATACATATTTTTTACATGCAGAACATTATTTAAAATGTACCATACATTTTCTTTAATGATTTGAAACATTATTTTTAATGACATGATCTTTTTTTATATTGTACAACAATTTTCTAGAATATCACGTATATTTTTTTGTATGGTCTCGTGAAAGGTGATACATAGGAAAGCAACTGACTGAGGGGTACCGTTACCAAGTGCCTGATCCGGTAACTATGCGAGTGCCTGATCCGTCTACTACCGTGTCATCGCCGTCCGTGAGGGGGGCACGCCCCGGAGACACGTGCCGCCTCTTCGGACATGCCACCACACCACCCCGCATGTATGAGGGCCCGATGCGATGCTCCGGTTGTGTCGGGTCAGCCCAGAGGGACACCGGGGAGCAACATCTGGGCCAAACCCACAGCTAAATCCACTCCGTGTAGACCCGATGCGGTAGTTTCCCCCCTCCAGGTGCCGGCGGCGGCGCCGTCCGTGAGGGGGGCCACGCACCGGAGACGCGTGCGGCATCTTCGGACATGCCACAACACCACCCCGCATGTATGAGGGCCCGGTACGACGCTCCGGTGGCATTGCTACCCCCCAGGGCCCCCGTCCCGCCTAACCCTGGAGCGGTTGACCACGGGATCTAGCCCTTTGACTTTGCACGGATGGGCTTTGACCAGTGGACCTCTCCACCCGGTTGTGTCGGGTCGGCCCAGAGGGACACCGGGGAGCAACATCTGGGCCAAAACCCACAGCTAAATCCACTCCGTGTAGACCCGATGCGGTAGTTTCCCCCCTCCAGGTGCCGGCGGCGGCGCCGTCCGTGAGGGGGGCCACGCACCGGAGACGCGTGCGGCATCTTCGGACATGCCACAACACCACCCCGCATGTATGAGGGCCCGGTACGACGCTCCGGTGGCATTGCTACCCCCAGGGCCCCCGTCCCGCCTAACCCTGGAGCGGTTGACCACGGGATCTAGCCCTTTGACTTTGCACGGATGGGCTTTGACCAGTGGACCTCTCCACCCGGTTGTGTCGGGTCGGCCCAGAGGGACACCGGGGAGCAACATCTGGGCCAAACCCACAGCTAAATCCACTCCGTGTAGACCCGATGCGGTAGTTTCCCCCCTCCAGGTGCCGGCGGCGGCGCCGTCCGTGAGGGGGGCCACGCACCGGAGACGCGTGCGGCATCTTCGGACATGCCACAACACCACCCCGCATGTATGAGGGCCCGGTACGACGCTCCGGTGGCATTGCTACCCCCAGGGCCCCCGTCCCGCCTAACCCTGGAGCGGTTGACCACGGGATCTAGCCCTTTGACTTTGCACGGATGGGCTTTGACCAGTGGACCTCTCCACCCGGTTGTGTCGGGTCGGCCCAGAGGGACACCGGGGAGCAACATCTGGGCCAAACCACAGCTAAATCCACTCCGTGTAGACCCGATGCGGTAGTTTCCCCCCTCCAGGTGCCGGCGGCGGCGCCGTCCGTGAGGGGGGCCACGCACCGGAGACGCGTGCGGCATCTTCGGACATGCCACAACACCACCCCGCATGTATGAGGGCCCGGTACGACGCTCCGGTGGCATTGCTACCCCCAGGGCCCCCGTCCCGCCTAACCCTGGAGCGGTTGACCACGGGATCCAGCCCTTTGACTTTGCACGGATGGGCTTTGACCAGTGGACCTCTCCACCCGGTTGTGTCGGGTCGGCCCAGAGGGACACCGGGGAGCAACATCTGGGCCAAACCCACAGCTAAATCCACTCCGTGTAGACCCGATGCGGTAGTTTCCCCCCTCCAGGTGCCGGCGGCGGCGCCGTCCGTGAGGGGGGCCACGCACCGGAGACGCGTGCGGCATCTTCGGACATGCCACAACACCACCCCGCATGTATGAGGGCCCGGTACGACGCTCCGGTGGCATTGCTACCCCCAGGGCCCCCGTCCCGCCTAACCCTGGAGCGGTTGACCACGGGATCTAGCCCTTTGACTTTGCACGGATGGGCTTTGACCAGTGGACCTCTCCACCCGGTTGTGTCGGGTCGGCCCAGAGGGACACCGGGGAGCAACATCTGGGCCAAAACCACAGCTAAATCCACTCCGTGTAGACCCGATGCGGTAGTTTCCCCCCTCCAGGTGCCGGCGGCGGCGCCGTCCGTGAGGGGGGCCACGCACCGGAGACGCGTGCGGCATCTTCGGACATGCCACAACACCACCCCGCATGTATGAGGGCCCGGTACGACGCTCCGGTGGCATTGCTACCCCCAGGGCCCCCGTCCCGCCTAACCCTGGAGCGGTTGACCACGGGATCCAGCCCTTTGACTTTGCACGGATGGGCTTTGACCAGTGGACCTCTCCACCCGGTTGTGTCGGGTCGGCCCAGAGGGACACCGGGGAGCAACATCTGGGCCAAACCCACAGCTAAATCCACTCCGTGTAGACCCGATGCGGTAGTTTCCCCTCTCCAGGTGCCGGCGGCGGCGCCGTCCGTGAGGGGGGCCACGCACCGGAGACGCGTGCGGCATCTTCGGACATGCCACAACACCATCTGATTGTGGTAGGTCATCCGATATATATGAACACTTGGAGCAAAGTCCCTTTCGTATAGACCCGATGCGGTTGTTCCCCATTCCAGTTGCCGGCTGGCGGTGGCACCGTTCGTGAGAGGGGTCACACCGCTCTGTACAGAACCGAAAAATAATGTATGTATGCTTATTAACACATACTGTATGTAAGTTAGTTAAATAATAATAATAAAGAAAACAGTGAAGAAAAAGAAAAAAAAACTATATGTATGCTTATTAACACATACTATATGCTTATTAACACATAGTATATGTATGCTTATTAACACATACTATATGTATGCTTATTAACACAATCTATATGTATGCTTATTAACACATACTGTATGCCTAATACTAATAATAATAATACTATATGGGAAAAAGAAAAAAAGAAAAAAAAACTATGCCGACGGCAAAGCCGTCGGCATAGCTGCGGCCAGGGCAGATGGACAGCGCCGCAGATCGATGACGTGTCAGCTATGCCGACGGCTGCCGTCGGCATATGTCCTGGTCGGTGCGCTCTGGATCGGTGACGTGTCACCCGTATCTATGCCGACGGCCACCCGTCACGGCCGTCGGGATAGATTTGACGTCGTTAGCCGGCCGTGATGAGTGTTGTCGGTGGGCCCGCATATATGCCGACGGCCTATATATGCCGACGACAGCTGTAGGCGTAGTCTGCGATAAGCCGACGGCTTCTATGTGCCGACGGCTGCTGTCGGCGTAGACGGGGATAGCCCGACGGCCATTGTACGCCGACGGCCGGGACTTAGTTGTCGGCATAGCTCTGGTTAGGCCGACGGTGGCCATCGGCATACATTTGGCTGTCGGCTTAGAGCCCTGTTCCGGTAGTGTTGTACCTCTACCTACTGCTGGTGGCATGCCTTCTTCTCTTGCAAGAAGCACAAGCGGTGCCCCATGGAGGGATCTCACTCAGGTCTCAACACATGGCCCTCCTCCACTGGAAAGATACACTTGCAAGACCGCCACTGCAGATGAGCTCGTGGCAGCAAAACACCAGCCCCTGCAATTGGACGGGCATCATGTGCACGGCTGTTCACCATGGCCGCCGCATGCCTTTGGTGGTGGCCAACATCTCCTTGCCGGATGCTGGAATCCATGGCCAGCTTGGTGAGCTCAACTTCTCGGCTCTTCCATTCCTCACACATATTGACCTCAGCAACAACAGTCTCCATGGGGCACTACCCGCCAGTATTATCTCCCTTTCAGCGCTTTTGATACTTAACCTTCCCTACAACCAGCTCACAGGGGAAATTCCTTATGAGATTGGTGGCCTGCGAAGTCTCATGCAAATTGATCTCTCATTTAATAGACTCACAGGACTTATCCCTGCATGTCTGAGTAACCTAACAATGTTAACTTGTCTTGCCATTCACCAAAACATGGTATCAGGGCCCATTCCTGAGGAGATTGGAAGACTTGTCAACCTCCAAGGTCTACAGCTAAGCAACAGTGCCTTAAGTGGCATGATACCAAAAACACTTGGAAATCTGACCCAACTAAATATTTTGTACCTGTTTGGCAATCAGCTTTCAGGGCCTATACCCCATGAACTAGGCAGGCTAGTCCATTTGCAGCGTCTTCAGCTTCAGTCAAATGATTTTTCAGGTCCAATCCCAATCTCCATAACCAATCTCACTAAGATGAACCAACTTTTTCTCTTTGAAAATAAAATCACGGGTTCCATCCCACAGGTAATAGGCAGTCTCAATATGTTAAACCAACTTGGTCTCCATAAAAATCAAATAACAGGTTCAATACCCGTAGAACTAGGGAACCTCACTGTGCTCAATGAACTTTTTCTCTATACAAATCAAATCACAGGTTCAATACCTTCAGAATTGGGCATCTTGCTGAACCTCCAGGAATTAGACTTGTCCGAGAACCAAATAACCGGTTCCATTCCCCAAGAGATTGGCAATCTGATGAACCTCGAATATTTAGGCTTGTCTATGAACCAAATTTTGGGATCAATACCAAAAACTTTTGGGAAGTTGCAAAGCATCCAAACAGTGGAAATATTTAGTAACAAATTATCGGGTTCTCTTCCTCAAGAATTTGGAGGTCTCATAAGCCTTGTTGACCTTGAGGTGTCACACAACTCACTTTCAGGACATTTACCCGCAAATATATGTTCAAGTGGTAGACTCCAACATCTCATTGTCTCATCTAATATGTTCAATGGCCCCATTCCAAGCAGTTTAAGGACATGCACGAGTTTGGTTCGAATTGACCTTCAGAGAAACCAAATAACAGGTGATATACCTCAGCATTTTGGTGTGTATCCACAACTCATAAAAATGATCTTGACATCGAATAGACTCTCTGGGCACATCTCACCAAATCTAGCTGCAAGTACCCAGCTAACGGTACTACATCTAGCACAAAATAACATCACGGGTTCCATACCTCCAATCCTATCTAAATTGTCCAACCTAGTAGAACTAACACTTGATTCTAACCATCTCAGCAGTGACATTCCACCAGAAATCTGCACTCTAACTAATCTATATAAATTGAACTTATCAGCGAACCAATTATCTGGATCCATGCCTACACAAATAAATGAGCTAAGCAATCTAGAATACCTTGATATATCTGGGAACAGATTGAGTGCATCAATTCCAGAGGAACTAGGGGCCTGCAAGAAACTACAGTCCTTGAAGATCAACAATAATAACTTCAGTGGCAGTTTGCCAGATGCGATTGGAAATTTAGCAGGCCTGCAGATCATGTTAGATGTGAGCAACAATAACCTCAGTGGTGTGCTGCCGCATCAACTTGGGAAGTTGGAGATGCTAGAATTTCTGAATTTATCACATAATCAGTTCAGTGGCAGCATTCCGTCCGTCTTTGCAAGCATGGTTAGCCTTTCAACACTTGATGTGTCCTACAACAACTTGGAAGGACCAGTCCCAACAGCCCAGCTACTCCAAAATGCTTCAGCAAGTTGGTTTCTTCCCAATAAAGGTCTGTGTGGTAACCTCTCTGGCCTGCCACCATGTTATTCAACCCCAGCAACTGCCCATAAAAGGGGAAAGATACTTGGTTTGCTTTTCCCAATTGTTCTTGTGATGGGTTTCAGCATTGTTGCTACAACTGTTGTCATAATAATACTTACTCGTAAGAAGAGAAAACCACAAGAAAGTGCTAGCGCTGAAGCAAGGGAGATGTTCTCTGTTTGGAATTTTGATGGTAGATTAGCATTTGACGATATTGTAAGGGCAACAGAAGACTTTGATGATAAGTACATCATTGGAACAGGAGGATACGGCAAAGTCTACATGGCACAACTCCAAGACGGGCAGATGGTTGCTGTGAAGAAGCTTCATCAGACCGAAGAAGAGTTGGATGATGAAAGAAGATTTCATAGTGAAATGGAAATCTTAACACAGATCCGACAACGAAGCATTGTCAAAATGTATGGATTCTGCTCCCATCCAACGTATAAATTTCTCGTCTACGACTACATTCAGCAGGGAAGCCTCCACAGGACATTGGAGAATGAGGAGCTAGCAAAGGAATTGGATTGGCACAAGAGAATTGCTCTTGCAACTGATGTGGCTCAAGCAATATCTTATTTGCACCACGAATGCAGTCCACCTATAATCCATCGAGATATCACAAGCAACAACATCTTACTTGATACATCCTTCAAGGGTTTTGTCTCGGATTTCGGCACGGCAAGGATTCTTAAACCTGATTCATCAAACTGGAGTGCACTAGCAGGAACGTACGGCTACATAGCTCCTGGTATGTACTAGCATAACCTCCCTTCTCACATCAGAAGCATTCATCTCCATCCATTTGTTCATGATTCTAATATTCTCGACACTTTTCTGCAGAACTGTCGTACACATCTGTTGCGACAGAGAAATGTGATGTTTATAGCTTTGGAGTGGTTGTGTTAGAGCTAGTGATGGGCAAGCATCCAAGGGATTTATTAGATGGTAGTCTTTCTAACGGCGAACAATCAATGATGGTGAAAGATATTCTGGACCAACGGCCAACAACACCAAAATCAACTGAAGAGAATAGCTTAGCTCTGCACATCAAGCTGGCCTTATCTTGTTTGGAATCTTCTCCCCAAGCAAGGCCAACCATGCGGGAGGCATACCAAACACTCATCCAGCCATCTTCTAGTTCAACTACCGTGCCTTTCAGTGCACTTACATTACAGCAAGGGATGCATGTTTGACATAAGGTCTGAATCCTAGTGAGAAACCAGGGTCTACCGAAGCAGAGGCCGATTCAGATTTATATTTTTTTAACTTACGTCACTCATACACCACCTATATATACCTCTTGACACACAGGATGAGTTGAAGACTCATTGTAAGTCTATGTATTTGTAGACTCTCCTGATACAACAAAGATCACCGTTGTGTGCCCGTGGTTTTTCCCGCAAGGGTTTCCCACGTAAAAATGTGTGTCTGGTCCTGTGTTCTTTATATTTCTCTGTTTGTTCGCTTGCTGATTTCTAACAGTGCATAAGTATAATTTGGTTTGCGGGTTGCTTATATTTGTTATAAGACTGAACTGTACACATAGTATCCACATGTGACACTTTCTTTCGGCTGTTGTCTGCAGGGTAATTAAAATGTGTCCTAATATTTGTCTCTTTTATCTACTATTGCTCCCATAACCTAAAGATTGAAAAAATGAAATCCAAAACTGGCGCAGTACCATGTAGTCCTGCTTTATTTGTTCCATATGAAAATCGAGATGAAATATCTTGGACCAAGCAGGAATAATCCCAATGCATAAACGGGAAGAAATGAATGTAAGCACATTGGAAGTAAGTAGGTGCATAAAAAAAGAGAAGTAGCACAATATACTAAGTAAAAGGACTTGCAGAGGGTTGTAGGGCAGAAGTATGTAGTCCTTATTATTGGTCCCATGAATCTGAAGGTGAAAAATAGAATGCAAAACTGACACGTTATCATGTCATCCCGCTTTATTGTTCTCTGGGTATCAAAGTAAAATACCTTGCACCAAGCAGGAATGATCACAATGATCAAGTGTTCGATCCGTAAACGGAACAAATGAATGTGAACACACGGATATAGGTGCATAAAACAAGAAAAGTACAACAGTACTAGGTAAAAAGAGCTTACGGAGGATTGTAGGGCACACATATGTAGTCCTTGTCCTTAGGATGCAGCATGTGTAGTCCTTGTCCTTGGGATGGAGCAATAGATAATTTACCACTAAACTTAATTTCAAGCACTGGTTGGCGAGATATTCATGGAACAAAGATACAACCTTCCTTTTCTTCATGCCTAATACAAACTTAACAAAGGATGAGATGAGATGATAGGAAAACGCCGTGACTGAGAAAATCAGATACCAATTCAATTCAACATAGACATACTAGCAACAGGATGTACAACCATATAGAGAACACTCCCTTTATCACTCACTATTATTCCAACACAATGGAGAAGAGACATTTCATCGTTCAACGAATTGCAGTGGTATATGAGGAAAGGTACAAGGAATATGTCCATGCATAAACAAAGTGTTGACTATTTACAACGAGATCAAACCTATAACGTAGTCGAATTGACGTGTGCGTCACTGTTGACAGTCCCAGTTCATCCTCCTGTGCCAATAGACAAAAGTAAGCACATCAAATTAGTCTATTGGCTGACAAGTGTAGACAATCAGGGGGAATCAAGCAAATTAAAGCATGTGCCATTTGATATGTTCAGCAGAGTTTCAAAGTTCAAGGTCAAATCCATTATACAACAGATGTTTGGCATGAAAATGGTTTTTATATTCCCCCTTCTGTGTGTTTCTTTTGCTAGTAAGATCAAGATAGGATAAGCTCAATTTGTTTGTGTGAAATTAAGCCTGAACTTCATGATTTATGAGTTAAGAAATACCTTTCAATTAGATCACGTGACAAGATAAAAGACACGCGTTTATAGCTTCAAGCACTCTGATTGCATGAGAAAATGACACGAGTCATCGATTTCTTCCTTGGGATATCAGCACCATAATCAATGTGAATAGAAACTAGTCAGTCTCGCAATTGACATACCTGCTGCCGGTTTGCCGGACTGCTGCATGACCACTTGGTGCAGCAGGTTAGTTAGGCTCAGAATAAAGATCAGTCTGCTTGTCTGGTTGGAGGTACGATGGGACTGAGTTTGATTCGAAGTCCATATCAGCTTCCAAAGCATCAAGCTCTGCATTTCTCAACATAAAAATGAGAACATCATACAGAGAACTACTGTCTTGTCTCTAAATTAACATGTCCATGACACAAAACTACTGAAGTTTTGCAAAAGTGCCAAAGGAATTTTCAGAAGAAATCTAAGACTGATATAAATTGGAGAGTTTGCTGGGCATTTCATCGAACATGTGGTGTGCGGGAACTTGTCCTTATGGCCCAGCTAGCCTCCCTCCTCTGAATCCTCTTCCTGCCCCTGAAATGGGTGCTCAAACCAGCAAAATCAGCAGCAGCCACCAAATTCTCCTCGTCCATGGCATCAGCCACCAGAAGTTGTAGGATCCATTAGATCGGGAGAGCACCTACTGACCACCTGAGGCACGGTGAGCACTGGGAGTTGTGGGTGGCATGGCGACCTCGATGGACGTAGAGCAGCGGGGAGAAGAACACCATGCCATTGAAGAGCTCACGGACGTGGTCGGTAGCGCTGCCGACGAGTGGACACCGTGGTTGCTGCACTTGATGGCCCAGCGCTCGGTGGTGGGGCTTCAAGACGGGGAGGAGGACGCCGGAGGGTACGGCCTCCGCGGCGTGGAGTCAGGGGCCGGAGCACCGGTGGTCAGTGGGCCAGAGCAGGATAACGTGCTCCACCTATGCACATTAATTACCTTGAATTCTTTCTTCTACTGATAAAAAAAAGGGCAACCTGGTGCATGTAGCTCCCGCTTGCGCAGGGTCCAGGGAAGGGTCCGACCACTTTGGGTCTATAGTACGCAGCCTTTCCCTACATTTCTGTAAGAGGCTGTTTCCAGGACTTGAACCCATGACCTCATGGTCACAAGGCAGCAGCTTTACCACTGCGCCAAGGCTCCCCTTCAATTCTTTCTTCTACTGATAACGAACAATTTTAGACCTTGAATCCCTCCAATGACGTTGCATTAGACTACATGTGCAATTTATCCGGTCGCTACAATGAAAGGTCAACAATTGCTTCACCATATGGGATCTTTGAAAATTGAGAGGAAAAGAGATCCGGCATTTGCCTGCATGTACAAGCATCTCTGTTAGTACTGTGCAAGTGACAAGTTAAGCATGCAAAGGGGTTAGGATATGAAAACCAACAACAAAAACACATATGTTAGGAAATAGTTAAGCTTGCTACTACATCATATATATTTTTCTATGCCACATGGCTATAATTAATTCACAGCAAACAGGTGTGGAACACAAAAATAGCATTGACGCTGATCATGGCTATAATTAATTCACAGCAAACAGGTGTTTGGATCTATTCCTATCCTGGATCGGAGGGAGTACCAGAGTATGGAAGCAGTAACAATATTATTATTATTATTTTGCATGGACAATAACAATAATTTGCACACTTTTGACTACCTACGAATACTGGCGTGTTGGATGTTACACGGCAATCAACACGTACCGAAAGTGCTGGTAGTAGAAAAGTCAACCCACATGGGCTTGGAACTTTTCTTCGGTCGGTGTGGTCATGATGCTGCTTGGTTCTACATTCTTTGAATTCCCGAAAAGAACGGACGGAGAAGACGGAGGGGCTGAAATGGCATCGCGAAACGGTAGCAAGGCCCAAGCTAAAGAGGGCCCATAGGCAGAGGCGGAGCTGCAAAAGGCGCCCAGATTCGGGCAAGAAACCTGCCTGGGCCTGGCCTGGGGAGCGGAAAGAGAAGCCAAAATGGGGTTTTCTGGAGAAGGGCCATTTTTTGGGCCAAAATAATGCAGCAACACCCAACCCTCGACACGACAACCGCACCACCACTGTCACCAATTCGGTCCAATCCGCACTCGGCTGCACACCACCGCTGGATACCCCCCCTGCCGTCGCCGCCGGCTGCGCCAACCGAACCCGCCGCCGTGTGAACCCCGTTTCGCCGCACCACCTCCGCGCTGCAACAATCTCAATTTGGCCGTAGCCCGTCCCCACCCGACGGCACACCACCTCCGTATCGTCACCGCACTCGCGCTGTCGAAGCTCAAGTCCAAGAACAAGATTGGCTTCAAGAGAGTGCGAGCGCGTGGCTCCGTCCACTTCGGCATCGAGTTCTAGTGTGACAACCGTGGCTATTGTCTCGACACGGTCAAGGTGGCTCACATCACGGCGCAAGCCTATGATGTCGGGGCTTGTCGTTCATCCGGCCGTGAGAGGAGCTCAACTTCCCGAAGATTGCAAACCGGGAGGATGCGGAGTTCATTGGTCCGCCGTTGACAATTGTGCCGCTCAATGAGGAAGAGAAGAAGAAGGACATACACATTGTTCCCGGTGAGAGCGATGAGGAGGCCATGGTGAGGTTTGCGAGGGACAACCCACAGTATGTCCAATACGAGGTGGAATTCTTGTAGAAGCGAGACCACGAGAAGGAGGACAAGGCTGGCCCATCGATGGTGGTCAACCTTTCATTTGAGTTCACCTCCTATCAAGAGGAGATCCTGGCATATTGGAACTCCGTGTGGACACCGACTATGTGTCAGCCGAGTAGAGTAGTACCGATTTTTTATATTTGATCAAGTAGTAGGATGAACTTTTATGTATAGGGTTTAAATCTATGCAATTAATGTTTGGATGTTTGTTTGAATTGATGTATGCAACATGCTTTCAGGAGAAATTTGTAGGGTATCTATTGGAGTCGGAGGTTTTTGGTGTTGTAGAAACCTACTGGAGGCTCTCTAAGAGATTCTCCATCTTGTTCAATTGAATTTCCCTCTTACTGCCGAGACACAGCTTGGTCAGTTATTAACTTGTTGAGGTGCATGTGGGGCGAAACTTCATGGGGTAGTATCTTGTGCTTGATCGTGTGAAAAAGGGCTCGATGCTCTGGTCTTGCATTGCGGCGCCTGACGTGGCATGCATGTCTCCTCATACCTACTCCCTCCGTCCCGAAATTTTTGTCTTAGATTTGTCCACATGCGGCTGTATCTAATCACGTTTTAGTGTTAGATACATCAAGAAACATCGGATGGTGTAGGACAGCTCATCGATGGACAATGTTGTTGTTTTGTGAGGAGGGCCAAGGATTGGCGCGTGTACATGTACAGCTAGCTTGATGCCAAGGAACAGCTTGGTCAGTTATTAACTTGTTGATGAAGGTTTATGGTCTGGTCTTTTCTTGTGTAGATTGCCATGTGTACGTGGGCCAAGGCTTGGGCGTACGTGGTTCACGGTTCACCACATGCATGACAATGGACAATGTTGTTGCTTTGTGAAGAGGGCCAAGGCTTGGGCGTGCATGCATGACCAAGACCAAGACCAAGAATTAGACTTGATGAAGGTTTATGGTATAGTCTTTTCTTGTGCAGATTGGCATGTCTGTGTGTACATGTACTGCTAGCTGACAGCGTGACGCGGAGATGCGTGTTGATTGACTAACACAAGCTACGCGGCGTGCACTGAATATAAATAAGGGTTGCATCTGTGCACTGCATAACTCAAATCACATCCCCCGACCAAACACAGATGCAAACACTACGCCGCAAGATGCCACCTTTCTTCTACCTTTGGTGCCTACTGCTTGCGCCGTGCCTTCTTCTCTTGGAAGAAGCACAAGCGGCGCGCCATGGAGGGGTCTCACTGAGGTCTCAGCACATGGCCCTCCTCCGCTGGAAGGCTACTCTTGCAAGCCCACCGCCCCAGATGAGCTCCTGGCGGGAAAACACCAGCCCGTGCAACTGGACGGGAATCATGTGCTTGGCCATTCGCCATGGCCGCCGCATGCCCCGAGCGGTGACCAACCTCTCCTTGCCGAATGCTAGCATCATTGGCAAGCTTGGTGAGCTCAACTTCTCGGCTCTTCCATTCCTCACATACATCAACCTTACTAACAACAGCCTCCATGGTGCAATACCCGCTAGCATCGGCTCCCTGTCATCACTATCCTATCTTGACCTCGGCCTCAACAATCTCAAAGGACAAATTCCGTCTGAGATTGGTTGCCTGCAAAGTCTCACTCAGCTTGGTCTCGCACATAACAGACTCACTGGACATATTCCTGCGTCTCTAGGTAACCTAACAATGTTAACTGTACTTATCATCCACCAAAACATGGTATCAGGTCCCATTCCTGAGGAGATTGGAAGGCTTGTCAACCTACAATTTCTACAGCTAAGCAACAACACATTAAGCGGTCTGATACCAAAAACTCTTGGAAATCTGACCCAACTAAATACTTTGCGCCTGTATGGTAATCTACTTTCAGGGCCTATACCCCAGGAGCTAGGCCAGCTAATCCATTTGCAAGATCTTGAACTTGTTTCAAATCATATTTCAGGTCCAATTCCAATCTCCATAACCAATCTCACTGAGATGAGAAGACTTTCTCTCTCTAGAAATCAAATCACAGGTCCAATACCCCCTGAACTAGGCAACCTTGCTAGGCTAAACCATCTTGATCTCTCCCAAAATCAAATCACAGGTTCAATACCCCTAGAATTAGGCAACCTCACTATGCTCAATGAACTTTCTCTCTATACAAATCAAATCACAGGCCCAATACCTTTAGAATTGGGCTACTTGCTGAATCTCCAGTATTTAATTTTGTCCTATAACCAAATATCTGGCCCTATTCCTGGCAGCTTGGGAAATGTAACCAGGCTAGTACAACTACACCTCCATCAAAATCGGCTAACCGGCTCCATTCCCCAAGAAATTGGCAATCTGGTGAACCTCGAACATTTAATGTTGTATCAGAACAGAATTTCGGGGTCAATACCAGAAACTTTTGGGAAGTTGCAAAGTGTCCAAAAAATGCATATCTACGATAATAATTTATCAGGTTCTCTTCCTCGGGAATTTGGAGATCTCATCGGCCTTGTTGAACTTGGGCTTTATAACAACTCGCTTTCAGGACCCTTACCCGCAAATATATGTTCAGGTGGCAGACTTTGATATCTCAGTGTCTCTTCTAATATGTTCACTGGCCCAATTCCAAGGAGTCTAAAGACATGTGTGAGTTTGGTTAAAATTTCCCTTGGGAATAACCAACTAACAGGAGATATATCTCAGCATTTTGGTGCGTATCCACAACTCAAATGGATGAGCTTGTCATCTAATAGACTCTCTGGGAAGATCTCACCCAACCTAGGTGCATGTACCCAACTTACGGCACTAAATCTAGCACAAAATATGATCACGGGTTCCATACCTCCAACACTTTCTAAATTGTCCAACTTATCAGAACTAAAACTCGATTCTAATCATCTCAGTGGTGAGATTCCACCAGAAGTCTGTAGTTTAACAAAGCTATCTAGGCTGAACTTGTCATCAAACAAATTATCAGGATCCATACCTACACAGATAGAAAAGCTCAGCAATCTAGAATTGCTTGATATATCTTGGAACAGACTGAGTGGATTAATACCTGAGGAATTAGGGGCCTGCATGAAACTACATTCCTTGAAGATCAACAACAACAACTTCAATGGGAGTTTGCCTGGCGTGGTCGGAAATTTAGCAAGCCTGCAGATTATGTTAGATGTGAGCAACAATAAACTCAGTGGTGTGTTGCCGCAGCAACTTGGGAAGTTGGGGATGCTAGAATTTCTGAATTTGTCACATAATAAGTTCAATGGCGGCATTCCATCCTCCTTTGCAAGCATGGGGAGCCTTTCAATACTCGATGTGTCCTACAATGACTTGAAAGGACCAGTCCCAACAACACGGCCATTTCAAAATGCTTCAGCTAGTTGGTTTATTCCCAATAAAGGTTTATGTGGTAACATCTCTGGCCTGCCACCTTGTTATTCAATTCCAGTAGCTAGTCACCATGAACAAAAGATACTTGGTTTGCTTTTGTCAGTTGTTCTTGTGGTGGGTTTCAGCATTGTTGCTGCAATTGTTGTCATAATAATGATCAGTCGTAACAATAGAAAACCACAAGGTGTCACTACTGAAGCAAGGGACCTATTCTCCGTTTGGAATTTTGATGGAAGATTAGCATTTGATGATATTGTAAGGGTAACCGAAGATTTCAATGATAACTACATCATTGGAACTGGTGGATACGGCAAGGTCTACAAGACACAACTCCAAGATGGGCAGCTAGTTGCTGTGAAGAAGCTTCATCAGACCGAAGAGCAGTTGGACGATGAAAGAAGATTTCGCAGTGAAATGGAAATTTTATCACAGATCCGACAACGAAGCATTGTCAAAATGTATGGATTCTGCTCCCATCCAGCGTATAAATTTCTCGTCTATGACTACATTCAGCAGGGAAGCCTCCACAGGACATTGGAAAATGTGGAGCTAGCCAAGGAATTAGATTGGCAGAAGAGGATTGCTCTTGCAACTGATGTGTCTCAAGCAATATCTTATTTGCACCACGAATGCAGTCCACCTATAATCCATCGAGATATAACGAGCAACAACATCTTACTTGATACGACCTTGAAGGCTTTCATCTCAGATTTCGGCACGGCAAGAATTCTTAAGCCCAATTCATCGAACTGGAGTGCACTAGCAGGGACGTATGGCTACATAGCTCCTGGTATGTACTAGCATAAAATTTCTTCTCACATCAGAAGCATTCATCTCAGTCCATTTGTTCATAATTCTAATGTTTTGATTTTGTGCAGAACTATCATACACATCTGTTGTGACAGAGAAATGTGACGTCTATAGCTTTGGCGTGGTTGTGCTAGAGCTAATGATGGGGAAGCATCCAAGGGATCTATTAGACGGTAGTTTGCCAAGGGAGGAACAAGCTATACTAGTGAAAAATATTCTGGACCGACGGCCAATAACACCAACAACAACAGAAGAGAATAGCTTAGCTCTGCTCATCAAGCTGGCCTTCTCTTGCTTGGAATCTTCTCCACAAGCAAGGCCAATCATGCGCGAGGCATACCAAACACTCATTCAGTAGGATGAGTTGATGACCCATTGTAAGTCTATGTATTTGTAGACACTCTCCGCTATAGTGAAAGCACCGTCATGTGCCTGTGGTTTTTCCCGCAAGGGTTTTCCACGTAAAAATTGGTGTCCCGTGTTCTTAATATTTCTCTGTTTGTTCGCTTGTCGATTTCTAACCCTGCATAAATATAACTTGTTTTACGGGTTGCTTGTAAAACACTCTATATGCGGTGCCTATTCTTATATTTGTTTAGACGCAGTACCCACATGTGACAGTGACAACTTCTTTCGGCTGTTCTCGGGAAGGGTACTTGAAATGGTGGTCACACTTTATTGTCCTCTAGGAATCAAAGCAAAATACCTTGGACCAAGCAAGAACGGTCACAATGATGTCGCGTAAAAAGGAACAGATGAATGTAAACACGCAGAGCTAGGTGCATAAAAAGGAAAAATTACCACAGTATACTAAGTAAAGGGACTTACAGAGGGTTGTAGGGCAGGAGTATAAAGTTCTTGTCCTTATGATGGAGGATTGATCAAGGAGGGTTCGCGACATTGACATGGAACAAAGGATGACGTACAATCTTCTTTTTCTTCATGCCTAATGCAAACTTAACAGAGGATGAGATGATATGATATGAAGGAAATCCCCATATGACAGACAACATGAGAGCTAGCAATGTCCCATAACTTTTTTTATCAGAAAACTAGATACCAATTCAACTCAGCTAGTGCAATCACAGACATGCTACCAACAGGATGTACAACAGTATAGAGAACAACTCCCTCTATTGCTCCACTATTATTATTCCAAAACAACAGGAAGAGACATCATTCAACGAATTGCAGTGGTATATGAAAGATTCAACGAACTTGTCCATGCACAAACATAGCGCCGACCATTCACATCGAGATCAAAGCTACACCATAGTTTTTTTCGTTACTTTCAGGTACGAATTGACGCGTGCGGCACCGTAGGCAATCCCAATTCATCCTCCTGCACCAACAGAAATAAGTGAGCACAGCACATTAGTCTACTGGTTGACAAGTGTAAACAATCAGGAACACAAGTCTGGTCTGGGAGCTAGAATCATAATCTACCAAGCAAGAAATTGATAGGAGATATAAATGAAGAAGCATACAGTTTGTTGAGCATCTTTAATTCCCTGCAATGCGAAAGCAACTTGTTCAAGATTATAAGTTTGGTTATACATGTCACCTTGACCTTCATACATGTAGGGAAGCATGTGGAGTATAAAGATTAGAGCACTAGACTGTAGGCTCCTGCCACAAAAGGAATGATTAAATGCTACAGGATAATCATGGAGAACCAATAGCATTCCATATTTGTCTTATCCGTGGTAAGAACTTGCTAGCTTTCCAAATCAGCAGTTTCTATATGGACACAACCTACCTAGGAGGAAATTCTGAAACTATAAAAAAATGACCTACTGTAAAGAAGGAAAACATGTTAAAATTGTATGAAAGCACGTCAACTAGATTCAGGATTCAGCTATACCTTCTCACCTAGCCTTTTAGATGGTGAATTGTCAACATTGGTACTGCTGATGGACGGCCACAAGAGAGAGTAGGTCTGGTTAACCATATATTTTTGTTGACATTTTAGACAAGCATTGATAGTGAAGTCTCATTGTTAATATGATTTTCCTTCCTAGTTCTCCCTAAGACAAAGCAAACATAACAAATGCGGATAAACCCACAACTACCCGTGTAATTCCAATAACAGAGCATATTTGGAGATTCGCTTTAAAATAAGCACTGTTTAGCAGCAGATGATAATTCCTTATGGAGCCCCTCAATGCGGAGTATAAGAAGCGATAGACTAGTAACATAAGAGAATGTGAAAGATACTAAAATTGTTTTATTAAACTAGTTCATTATACTTTTCAGATGTGTCCTGTTAGGTAAGAAAACATCCTCAAATTGTTCTGTAAGTGCAACTTGCCATCTAGACCTCTATCC
This sequence comes from Triticum aestivum, assembly GCF_018294505.1. NCBI lineage: Eukaryota > Viridiplantae > Streptophyta > Magnoliopsida > Poales > Poaceae > Triticum > Triticum aestivum. The sequence goes on along the minus strand of NC_057794.1, from coordinate 4,657,264 downwards.
AGAAAATTGCATGTCCTCATTAGTTGAGCAGCAACTAGTACAGCAATTGTCTGGTTTGTGAGACTAGTCGGCCAGAGACAAATAAATAAATAAAGAGGGGGTTGGGTTGGGTATGTAGGAGCAGCTAGGTTGAAATACATACATCTTGCGCTGCTTGAGGATCCTCATGGCGCGCGCCTTGACGGCCTCCTGCGTGGTGCTGGGCCTGGTCTTCTTGATCTGCTCCTTGTAAATCTATATCTTCAATCCTGTAAGTTTTCATCAACACTTTGAGCTCTTTATTGGCAGCCTTCATTGCAGAATGAAAAACAATTGAACATAAGTTTGGGAGCTAGAATGAGAAATTCAGAATATATGATGAACCAGACAGGAAACTAAAGCAACATACAGTCAGTCGAGCATCTTTAATTCACTCCGATGCGAAAGCAACTTGGTCAAGATTACATATTTCGTTGTACATCATGTCATTCTCCCCTTCATACCAGTAGAAAAACAGAGTATAAAGATTAGGGCACTAGAACTAGACTAATAGGTTGCTGACAAAAAAGAATGATTAGATGCTAAAGGATAATATATTTAACTAAGGCCCGGAGCATGGAGGAACGATAGCAGCAGTTTCTATAACAAGTAACCTAAGCAGATAAGAACACAACCTTTACCTGTAAGGAACTTCTGAAAGTTGCAAAAAATGGCTTATTGTAAAGAAGGAAGAAAAATCGGATGGTGTATGAAAGCACTTGGACTAGATTCGGGGTCCAGTTATAGAAACTGGATGGACAGCCTTGGATAACCTTTGAGATGGTGACTTGTCAACGTTGATGGATGGGGCAGCATGGACCAGCGAGCGATCAGGAAGAGAGGAGACGAAGACGGTGCTGCGGCGCGTTGTGGGCATTTCATCGAACAGGTGGTGTGCGCCAGCTGATCTTTATGGCCCCGGCCGCCTCCCTCCTCCAAATCTCTCTTCTTCTCCCTGAAATCGATGCTCAAACTACCAAAATCAGCACTAAGCCAGCAACAATCAACAGTTTTCTTCATCCGTGGCGTGGCATCAATCAACGGAAGTTGTTGGATTTGGTAGAAGGAGAGAGCACCTACTGACCTGAGGGGTCGATGTAGAATAGCGAAGAGAAGAGCTGACGGACGTGGTCCCTGGCGTTGCCGACGAGCGGACACCGCAGTCGCTCGCCGGCAGGGACGGAGCTCGCAGTCGGCCGTCGCGGCGGCGCAACTTGGCAGCGACGGCCTCGAGGCCATTACAGGATTTCTATTTTCCAGTGTGAGGCTTTTGTTTTGTTTTTCATACTTATATGCTTATATTCCAAAAATACACTAAAATATACTACTGTAGATATGTAGATATATAGAACAACATTCCATCCATTTCAAAATAAGTGTCGTGGTTACTAGTAGTTTTTAAAGAATGTTCACCATGTAATTTTAAAATGTTTCAGGGAATGTCAAAAGAATTGTTCTCACGGTTTTAAAAAAGGTTCACGAGTTTTAGAAATGCTCATGCAGTGTAATTTGTTTGCAAAAGTTTTAGCACAAATCACATCATTCAACAAAATGGTTGTGTCATTTAAAAATGTTCACACATTTAAAAAATTATGTTGATGAAATTTCGACAAAAACAAGTTTGTCCATGCTCAACATGTATAAAAAAAATGCTTGCATGTATATGGAAAATGTACAACGCGGATTCAAAAAATATTCAATGTATATTTAAAAAATATGCATCATGTATTGAAAATTATCAATGTGTATCTGAAAAATGTTTCACATGTATTAAAAATAGTATTAAAGATGTACTTCAAAATGGTTAACATGTATTAAAAAACATGTTCAAACATGTATTTAAAACAATGTTCATCATGCGTTTTGAAAATGTTCAGCGTGTATACAAAAAAGTAGAACGTGTACTAGAAAAGGTAGACTTGTATTTAAAAAAAGAACAAATAATAAATTGAAAAAACATATGACACCCGATAAGGAAAACTTAGAAAAGGAGAGAAGAAAAATTGTGCGGGACCTTCCACAATACAGGTAGGGATGTGCTTCGTTGCCCGCTTGAGGCCCAATTAAGACCACACACGAAGAAAATGAACTGTTTGATTACGTGCAGACCTGCACCGCATGAAGTTTGTAGCCCCTCACAACCACGCTTGCTAGAAACCCCCAAATTGACAGTTTTCAATGAGTCAGGCTGAGTTGAGGCACATCAAGCACACATAATGGGCCTAATATCTTTTTTGTCCCTTTTTATCTACACAACAGTGGTTTAATTTGAAATAAGCGTTATATGAAAAGGAACACATCGATGTTATGATTCCATTCAGGTGATTGGTTCGTAGTTTCATCGACTGTAAATGCTCAATTTTGTGTTCATGTTTGGAGCTATTTTGAATGAATTTTGTCAAATTTGTCGCCCACGGTCTCGCAATTTCACACAACTTTGTGTTGCATATTTTCTATTTCGACGACCGTACCCAAGTAGATCTACATCTTCCGACTATACACATGCATATGTGTGGTATGTTTTAATGACACTCCTTAGTCTACTTCATCCATTCTAATCCTTCCTCTCGGCCTTCTCCCCTCCGTCCTACTACGCTAGCACCATCGCCTATGTTGTTCCTCATGGCCTCCTCTCCAGCGTCTTGCCGCACTGTCACCACCGCTGGCATCATTCCTCTCGACCTCCTTGCTTGGGTCTTGTTGCACTAGCATCATCGCCGGTGTCGTTCCTCAGGGCCTCCTCACCCGATCCTACTACATTAGAGCCTTCTTCGGCGTCGTTCCTTCTGGCCTCCTCTCCCTCGTCCTACTACACTGATGCTACCATGGCGCACACAATGCATTTCTCCTCCTCTGTCATTTTCCTCAGCGCCCTCCTATTCGTCCCTCCATGCAGACTTTCTCTGTGGCAATGATGCTAGCAACTAGTTCGCTACGCCGTCGACCGAATCGCTCGCCCACAACTTCGCGCTCGTCATGTCGAACGCGGTGCTGCGGCCACCGTGCACCACAGTCGCCATGGCACTGTGTAACTTTGTGTGTTATGTGTAGTTGTTAACTCTTAATCATGCTGCTTGTACGCAACCAAACACTGTGTAGTTGCATCAGCTAAGAGCAACTCTAGCAAACCCCGCAAAAGGCCCCGACCCGCAAAATAATCGCCAAAATGCGGGTCGGCGCGCAAAATCCCGCCCGAACAGACACCGCATCCGCGTCCGACCCAGAATTTTCTTTGCGGGGCGCGGCAAAAGATCTCCCCCGACCTCTAGTTTCACGGGGCGGGAGCACGACCCGAGATCGGCCCCTATCCGCAGCGGGATTTGGCCGGAGGACATTTCCACGCGGCCGTTCCCGCTCCTGCCACCCCCAACCACCATTGCTCCAGCCGCGTCCCGCTCCCGTTCATCCTCCCCGGCGATCTGTTGCCGCCATGGATGACACCTTGCCCTCCCCTGTCTCCGTCGAGGTCACGCACGCTCAATCCCCTCGGGCGGATCTCGTTGCCGGCCATGTTGGCCCCGCCGTCGCCCAAGGCGCCACCGCGGCTGCCTGCAAGCGTTAGGACAGCGTGCTCGTGCAGGGCGGGAACCCGGCTGCCCCCGCTGGCAGGGCCCATGCTCCGGGCGCCAACGCGGTTGTGCGATCCCGGCCGGCGGCGGCGAAGGTCGCCAAGGTCCCGGGCGCAAAGCGGAGGAAGATTCCGGCTACAAGGCGGCCGACAACTTCATCCACTCCCTCCGGCCCGGAAATAGGATCCCTGACGATCCCGCTCAACGGTGCTGCTCCCACCGCAGCCGATGTGTTCGACGAAATGGGCGCATGGTATGGCTCGGTCATGCGTTTACTTTTCGGTCATGGAAATAATCTTTGCTTTCGTGATTATAGTTTGTGACTTGTTGCCGTTCGCTATAGCGGTGGTTCGAACAATGCAACTGCTGAGTTCGTGAACTTGTTGGACACCAACGTCATTGACATCGATGAGGCCCCATTCGCCACATTTGAGTACAATGAAACGGAGGGCGGCGTTGATGATCATGGAGGTGCAGAAGAATTGGAGGAGATTGATCAATTGGCGTATGAGGAATCGCAAGGAAAGAGTGGAAAAAGGCAAAGATTGAAGAACTACACGATCTTGGAAGACCAAATCTTGATCAAGGCATGGAGTGCGGTATCTCTTGATGCATGCACGAGTACTTCTCAAACCGCCAAGAGGTATTGGCAAAGGATCGAAGATCAATACTTCTGCATGATGGCAAAGTACCCCAATAGGACTCCACGCACCTTTCGGTCTCTCCAAGGGCGTTGGGACGTGATCAAGCCCATTTGCAGCCGTTGGGCATCTTGCTTGGAGCAAGTACGCAATGCACCTCCAAGTGGAACTATGGAGTCCGACTATGTGAGTTTATTTTACCTTTGTTCATGTTGTGTAAATCACATTGCATCATTCAAAATGATTGCATCATATGAAACATTGCATTGTTCAAATTGTGTAGGACAAAATTGCCCAACATAGGTACAAAGACATGGAAGCTTCGGAAGGAAAATTCTTCAAACTAGATCATTGTTGGGAGTTAGTCAAGAATTGCGACAAGTGGGCGTTGATAGAGAAAGAGTCCCCACTGAAGAGAGGTTCACTTACAAACATGGATGAAGATGAGGATGATGATGGCCCAAGGAACTTGAACAAGCCCGATGGCGACAAGAAGACTAGGGAGAAGATCAAGAGAGAGCACGAAGCGGTGAGTTTGAGGGAGAAGATTGATGCCATGGTGCAATCAAATGAGATGATGCTTTTGAAGTCATTGGAGATCAATAAAGAATTCGCCGAGAAGAAGGCACGGGAGAAGCATGAGAATGGGAGTTGCTCAAGGAAGAGGGGCTGCGCAGAGTGGCTATTGATGAGAGAAGAGTATGTGCGGCTGAGAACAAAGCCACGTCCATGTTGCCCGCCGAAGAGAACAAGATCATGTCAATGAACCACAATGACATGGACGACCTCACCAAAGAATGGCATGATATGGCAAGAAGAGAAATCTTGAAGAGGAGAATGGTTGCGTCGGCCAGTGCGTGTTACAGTGCCACAGGTGGATTCGGTGGGGGGGTTTGGAGCCAATGTCGCCGATGCGTTCAGTGCACCATCCGATGATTTCGCTGCCGGCGTTGGCACACGCGCCGGAGGTGGATTCGGTGGCTCTGATGATCTCCATGGACTCAATGGCGCAGAGTGAAGATCGACCAAGATGATGCCAGACGTGGTCGTCGCTTTTGCAAGTCCTTTTGTGTTTGTCCTATCAAAACTATGCTTTATTTCGGACGCGAACTATGTTTTAGCGTTTGAATTTGAACTCATTTGTCCAAAATTGAACTCATTTTAGCTTATTGGGGTTTCTGGTTTGCGGGTCGGCGCGGCGCTGCCCGAGTAGACCCCGCGTAGTCGACCCGTAAAAACGCATATTCGGTGAATATGCCTTTTTACGGGTCCGTTTTGCGGGGTCTGAGTTTATCCTCGGCCGCGCCGGCCTGCATACGCCCTTTTTCGCGAACTGCAAAATACATATGCGGGTTTGCATTTTAAGGGGTCTGCTAGAGATGCTCTAAGCTAATGCAGGACACCAAACGCCATGCCAAAATTGCACCTCTAATGCAAGAAGCCTAAGTGCGGGCAACCGAACAACATGCAAACCTTTGTTTTTTTGCATGTTTTTCTCAACGAAACTGAACTGAGACACAGATGCAATGCATGCAAAATCATGCGAGCAAACTAAACACGCCCTACAAGGTTCCACAAACCTGTGTGGAAACTTCACAATACCACACGTGTACAAGTTAATTGGGTCGGCCCAACCTAATGCTCATCTACTGCGTTAGGTCATGCAATAGGTGAGATATAGCTCGCGCGGTGGTATGCATCACTTTTAGCGAGCGCTAGCGCAAGCGTCCCTCGCCAAAATGGCTCCGACCAGTCAGCGAGAGCAAGCACCTGCGAGCGAGCGATGTGGCACTAGCGAGCCAGTGCGAGCTAGCGTTGGTTGTGTTTTTTGTCCCCTAGAAAATCATCTTTTATTGTTTGCAGATTCAAAATTCTGAATATTTTGGGAAATGAGAACATTTTAAAAAATATGAATTTTTTTTAAAAAGTGGACTCTTGTGAAACACCAACAAATGTTGAAAACATGGATATTTTTTTGAAATCCAAGACAAGAAACAATGTGAATTCAAAAATGTCTTTACAAATTCGAAATAATAAACAATTTCTTACAAAGTGAACAATTCTTCATTTACTTTTAGAAAATAGACACTTAAAATTATTTAGTAATATGATAACATTTTATTTGTATAAAATGAACATTTTTTAATATATGGTAATTTTTTAAAAAATACACACCGAGAAATTATTTAATATACAATGAACATTTTATTTGTGTACAATGAACATATTTTAGTAAGTGGGGAAAAATTTTTAGTTAAACACTGATCATTACGGTGAACAAGTTTTTAAAATTATGAACATATTTTTACATATCAAACAATTTTTTAAAAAACCTCAAAACATTTTGAAATTTTCTGGAAATTGTGATTTTTTTTTGAAATTCCAAACATATTTTGGTAAAACACAAAATGATTTGATAAACGTGAGCTTTTTCTTAGAAACATGAACAACTTCAAAATTTTGAACATTTATTTAAAATTGTGAAATTAAAAACAAAACATAAAAGAGAATAAAATAATAAAAGAAACAGAAAAGGTAAAAAAACTGGAAGGAAAAAACTATCAATTTTTTTAGTTTCATGTATTGAAAAGGGAATAATAAAAAGGGAAGAAAGAAAAAATAACAAGAAACTAAAGAAGAAAAAGAAAAAGAAGATATACTGTAGATATATAGAAAAAATATCGTCCATTCCAACATAAATGCCGTGGTCTACTAGTCATGTTTAAAGAATGTTCAATGTGTAATATTAAAGTGTTTCGGGCAATGCAAAAATTCTGTTCTCATGGTTTTTAAAAAATGTTCGTACAATTCAGAAAAATGTTCGCAGGTTTAAAAAATGTTCATGCAGTACAATTTGTTTGCATAAGTTTTAAAACAAATGACACCATTCAATCAAATGTTTGTGACATTTAAAAATGTTCACGTTTACAAAATTATGTTCATGAAATTTCAAAAAACAAGTTTGTCCATGCTCAACATGTATCAAAAAATATGTTCGCATGTATATGGAAAATGTACAACGCGTATTCGAAAAAAATATCAATGTGTATTTAAAATATATTTATCATGTATTTAAAAATTATCAATGTGTATCTGGAAAATGTTTCACATGTATTAGAAATAGTATTAAACATGTACTTGAAAAATGGTTAACATGTATTCAAAAACATGTTCAAACACGTATTTAGAAAAATGTTCATCATGCGTTTGAAAAATGTTTACTGCGTATAAAAAAAGTAGAACGTGTGCTAAAAAAAAGTCGTCATGTATTTAAAATTAATAATTGAAAAACCATACTAGACACGATAAGAAAAAATTAGAAATAGACAGAAGAAAAAATTGTGTGGAACCTTCCCAATACAGGTAGGGGTGTATTTGGTTGCCCGCATGAGGTCCAACCAGACCCGCGCGAAAAGAACATGAACTGTTTAGTTGCCTCCATTTACTTTTTGACATGCGCCTCACCAAGTTTAAAGTACCTCACCATCACGCCCGCTAGGAACCCACGAATTGGCAGTTTCTAGCGAATCGGGTTGAGTTGGGTACATCGAGCACACATGACGGCTCCGTTGCACGAGAGGATGCCAGGGATGCGGGCTACTATATAGGCTTCTATCTCCAGCTTCCAAAGCATCAAGCTCTGCATTTTTCAACATAAAAATGAGAATATCATACAGAGAACTACTGTCTTGTCTCTAAATTAACATGTCCATGACACAAAACTACTGAAGTTTTGCAAAAGTGCCAAAGAAATTTTCAGAAGAAATCTAAGACTGATATAAATCTAACACCTTGCCATAGAAGAGCTCACGGACATGGTCGGTGGCGCTGCCGACGAGTGGACACCGTGGTTGCTGCACTTGATGGCCCGGAGCTCCGCCCAGCGCTCTGGTGGTGGGGCTTCAAGACAGGGAGGAGGACGCCGGAGGGTACGGCCTCCGCGGCGTGGAGTCAGGGGCCGGAGCAGGATAAGGGTAACACCGAGATTGACATATCACCGAATGTGTTTTGTCAGAGAAGTAAATACCACTTCCCCTCGAAGATTTAACTCAGCTAGTGCAATCACAGACATGCTAGCAAAAGGATGTACAAGAACATCTCCTTTTATTCCCTATCATTCTTGTACTGATAACGAACAATTTTATACCTTGAATCCCACCAATGACGTTGCATTTGACTAGATGTGCAATTTATCCGGTCACTACAATGCAAGGTCACCAATTGCTTCACCGTATGGGAGCTTTGAAAATTGAAAGGAAAAGAGATCCGGCATGTGCCTGCATGTACAAGCATCTCTGTCAGTACTGTACAAGTGACAAGTTAAGCATGCTACTACATCATATATATTTTTCTACCTGGGATATATATTTTTCAAGCTTTGAAAATATATTATTATTATTTTGCATGGACAGTAGCAATAATTTGCGTGTTGGATGTACACGGCAATCAACACGTACAGAAAGTGCTAGGAGTAGAAAAGTCAACCCACAAGGACTTGGAACTTTTCTTCAGTCAGTGGTCATGATGCTGCTTGGTTCTACATGTTTTTTTTTTTGAAAAATCAACCGGGGGGGGGGGGGGGAGCTCCCCACCTGAATATATTTCTCAAGTTTTGTAATCCATCGTTTGACTGATTACAAAAAGGTGAATTACAAAAAGGTGAATCCATCGTTCTACATGTTTTGAATTCCACAAGCTGCACCCACTGCCTCATTTTTCCACAGAAACATAGACTTCCAACAAGACTTGAGGTCCAGGATTTGTATTGACCACAATTCAACACGGAAACCGTAAATATTTCAACGAGACTTGGGATCTTTTTTCCCCACATTTAATCGTCGCGCTGCAGCAGCTGAAAAGCAAACAAGGGAAACATAAGTACTATAGAGAATAGCTTGAGACAAGCTGCTTCCATTTCGAATTGCAGTTACATGATGCATGTTGAAATAAACAAGAAATGTAATCAAACGGGAGATACCATCAAATAAAAAACTCTAATGCAATGTTAAGTCGAGTCTATTTCAGTGCATAAGTTGTAAACAGAGGATAACTGGGAAAGATATGAGTAGGCGTACGCCATGGGCACCCTTCTATCGCTGTCTTCAATTGCTTTCTAGGAATAATTATTGTGCAATTTTTTCATTCACGACGAAAGAAAAAGGAGGAAGAGATAGCGACACTGAAGAAGAGATGCCCAGCAATAGCTGCCAAAGGAAAGAAAAAAGGGGCAGAGATGGCGACAGACTGAAGAATAGTCATCTTGCAGCAGTTTCCACTCAATTGTTGTGTGTTGACTTGACTGAGGGATCCCTCATAACAATGGACGACAGTCATTAAATATCAATAGTTGCATTGTACACAGAATCACATCCCCCAACCAAACACAACATGCAGACACTACGCAGCAAAATGCTATCTTGCTCAACACCTTTGTTCTTCCTCTGCTGCCTACTGCTAGTATCATGCCTTCTTCTCTTGGAAGAAGCACATGCGGCACGCCATGGAGGGATCTCACTGAGGTCTCAACACACAGCCCTCCTCCAATGGAAAGCTACACTTGCAAGCACACCGTTGCAGATGAGCTCCTGGCAGGAAAACACCAGCCCGTGCAACTGGACAGGCATCATGTGCGCGTCTGTTCGCCATGGCCGCCGCATGCCCTGGGTGGTGACCAACATCTCCCTGCCAGATGCTGGCATCCATGGCCAGCTTGGTGAGCTCAACTTCTCAGCTCTTCCATTCCTAACATATATTGATCTTCAGAACAACACTCTCCATGGTGCACTGCCTGCTAGTATCGGCTCACTGTCAGCACTTTCGGTACTTCACCTTCCCTACAACCAGCTCACAGGGAAAATTCCTGCTGAGATTGGTGACCTGCAAAGTCTCAGGCTGCTTGAGCTCTCATTTAACAGATTCACAGGACATATCCCTGCATCTCTGGGTAACCTAACAATGTTAACTGATCTTCTCATTCACCAAAACATGGTATCAGGTCCCATTCCCGAGGAGATTGGAAGACTTGTCAACCTACAAAATCTACGACTAAGCAACAGCACCTTAAGCGGTTTGATACCGAAAACCCTTGGAAATCTGAGCCAACTAAATGCATTATGCCTGTTTGGTAATCAACTTTCAGGGCCTATACCCCAAGAACTAGGCAGGCTAGTCCATATGCAAATTCTTGAGCTTAATTCAAATGATTTTTCAGGTCCAATTCCAATCTCCATAACCAATATCACTACGATGAACACACTTTATCTCTTTGAGAATGAAATCACAGGTCCAATACCCCCAGAACTAGGCAACCTCGCTATGCTAAACCAACTTGGTCTCTACGAAAATAAAATAACAGGTTCAATACCCCCAGAACTAGGCAACCTCACTATGCTCAATGAACTTTTTCTCTATACAAATCAAATCATAGGTCCAATACCTTTAGAATTGGGCATCTTGCTGAATCTACAGTATTTAGACTTCGGCGACAACAAAATATCTGGCTCTATCCCTGACAGCTTAGGAAATATAACCAAGCTAGTGGTACTACACCTCTATGAAAATCAGATAACAGGTCCAATACCTCTAGAATTAGGCCTCTTGCTAAATCTGGAGGATTTAACCTTGGCCGACAACCAAATATCCGGTTCAATTCCTAGCAACTTAGGAAATATTACCAAGCTAGTACAACTATCCCTCTTCAAAAATCAGATAACCGGTTCCATTCCCCAAGAGATTGGCAATCTGATGAACCTCGAAATTTTAGACTTGTATCAGAACAAAATTTCAGGATCAATACCGAAAACTTTTGGGAAGTTGCAAAGCATCCAAAGAATGCAAATCTACGATAACAAATTATCAGGTTCTCTTCCCCGAGAATTCGGAGATCTCATCAGCCTTGTTGAACTTGCGCTGTCTAACAACTCACTTTCTGGACCTTTACCCGCAAATATTTGTTTAGGGGGCAGACTTCAATATCTCCAGATCTCTTCTAATATGTTCAGTGGCCCCATTCCAAGGAGTTTAAAGACATGTACGAGTTTGGTTCGACTTCGCCTTGAGTCGAACCAACTAACAGGAGATCTCTCTCAGCATTTTGGTGTCTATCCACAACTTGTACAGATGCGGTTAGCATCGAATAGACTGTCTGGGCAGATCTCACAAAATCTAGGTGCATGTAACAAACTAGAAGTACTACATCTAGCACAAAATAAGATCACAGGTTCCATACCTCCAATCCTTTCTAAATTGTCCAACCTAGAAGAACTAACACTCGATTCTAATTATCTAAGTGGTGAGATTCCACCAGAGATCTGCACTTTAGCAAACCTATCTAGCCTGAACTTGTCATCAAACCAATTATCTGGATCCATACCTACACACATAAAAAAGCTACACAATCTAGCATACCTTGATACATCTGGGAACAGACTGAGTGGATTAATACCTGAGGAACTAGGGACCTGCATGAAACTACTGTCCTTGAAGATCAACAACAACAACTTCAGTGGAAGTTTGCCAGGTGTGATTGGAAATTTGGCAGGCCTGCAGATCATGTTAGATGTGAGCAACAATAACTTCACTGGTGTGTTGCCGCAGCAACTTGGGAAGTTGGAGATGCTAGAATTTTTTAATTTATCACACAATCAGTTCAGTGGCAGCATTCCGTCGTCCTTTGCAAGCATGGTGAGCCTTTCAACACTTGATGTGTCCTACAATGACTTGGAAGGACCAGTCCCAACAGCACGGCTACTCCAAAATGCTTCAACAAGTTGGTTTCTTCCCAATAAAGGTCTATGTGGTAACCTCTCTGGCCTGCCACCTTGTTATTCAACTCCAGTAGCTGGTCAGCATAAACGAAAGATACTTGTTTTGCTCGTGCCAATTGTTCTTGCGGTGGTTTTCTGCATTGTTGTTGCAATTTCTGTCATAATAATTCTTGGTCGTAACAAGAGAAAACAACAAGAGAGTGTTCCCGCTGAAGGAAGGGACCTATTCTCTGTTTGGAATTTCAATGGAAGATTAGCATTTGACGATATTGTAAGGGCAACAGAAAACTTCGATGATAAGTACATCATTGGAACAGGAGGATACGGCAAAGTGTACAAGGCACAACTCCAAGATGGGCAGCTAGTTGCTGTGAAGAAGCTTCATCAGACAGAAGAAGAGTTGGACGACGAAAGAAGGTTTCGCAGTGAAATGGAAATCTTATTACAGATCCGCCAACGAAGCATTGTCAAAATGTATGGATTTTGCTCCCATTCAGCGTATAAATTTCTTCTCTACGACTACATTCAGCAGGGAAGCCTCCACCGGACGTTGGAAAATGAGGAGCAAGCAAAGGAATTGGATTGGCAAAAGAGAATTGTTGTTGTAAATGATGTGGCTCAAGCAATATCTTATTTGCACCACGAATGCAGTCCACCTATAATCCATCGAGATATAACGAGCAACAACATCTTACTTGATGCAACCTTCAAGGCTTTCGTCTCGGATTTCGGCACAGCAAGGATTCTTAAGCCTGATTCATCAAACTGGAGTGCACTAGCGGGGACGTATGGGTACATAGCTCCTGGTATACTAGTATAACCTTCCTTCTCACGTCTGAAGCATTTACCTCTATCTATTTGTTCCTAACTCTAATGTCTTGATTACGTGCAGAACTCTCGTACACATCTGTTGTCACGGAGAAATGCGATGTCTATAGCTTTGGTGTGGTTGTGCTAGAGCTACTTATGGGGAAGCATCCAAGGGATCTATTAGACGGTAGTTTGTCAAATGGGGAACAAGCTATGCTGGTGAAAGATATTCTGGACCAGCGACCGACAACACCAACAGCAACGGAAGAGAGTAGCTTAGCTCTGTTCATCAAGCTGGCCTTCTCTTGCTTGGAACCTTCTCCACAAGCAAGGCCAACCATGAGGCAGGCATACCAGACACTCATCCAGCGACCCTCTTCTAGTTCCTCTTCTGTGCCTTTCAGTGCACTAACACTAGAGCAAGGGATGCATGTTGACATGTGATCCGAATTCTGGCGAGGCGTCAGGGACTATCGTAGCGGAGGCCAATTTAGGTTCCCGCTTTAGACTCGAGTCACTCATATGCCAGACATATATGCCTCCTGTATGCCACACGGGATGAGTTGATGACTCATTCTAAGTCTATGTATTTGTAGAAAATCTCCTGATATAGTGAAAGATAACTGTTTTTGCCCGTGGTCTTTCCTGCAAGGATTTTGCACTAGAAATTGGTTTCCTGTGTTCTTCATATTTATTTCTCCATTTGTTCATTGCCGATGTCTAACAATGCATAAATATAATTTGTTTTACGGGTTGCTTGTAAATCTATGTGGTGTCTATGCTTATATTTGTTAAATGATGTAGACGCGGTATCCACATATGATACTTCCTTTGGGTTGTTGTCTAGTACAAAGGTACTTGAAAATGGTGTGCTAATATTTGTCTCATTTCGTGTATTATTGCTCCCATGAACCTAAAAAAAATCCAATACTGATGCGGTATCATGGAAATTAAGGTAAAATACATTAGGCTAGGCAGGAATAATCACAATGAGTGGTCAATGCATAAACTGCAACAAATGAATGTGAGCACATGGAGCTAACTGCAGAAAAAAAGGAAAATACCACAGTGAAAGGACTTCCCGGAAAATTACCAACAGCAAGGAAAACTACTCAGTACCTCCTCATCAATGTAATATGGGACGTGAGATCCATATTGTATTTCATTGCTCACATAGATAAGATCGATCATCTCGTATTGCATGCCCTGCAGATTACAGAGGCAGGTATGGATTCAGATGCAATTGAAACAAAAGTAGAGAGAAAAGATAGACAATCAAATGAGAATCCTGAAAACATGAAGGATCTGGTAAACAACAGGATGCTGCATACATCTATATCTTCAATCCTGACAGTTCTCATCATCCATTTCAGCTTTTATTGGCAATTACCATTGCAGCCATCTGTTAATGAAAGACAAATCAAGATAAGTCTGGGAGCTAGAATCAGAATCTACCAACAAAGAACTAGATAGGAAACTAAGGCAACATACAGTGTGTTGAGCATCTTTAATTCACTCTGATGCAAAAGTGCAGCATGTCATGTTGTCCTTCATACCTGTAGGGAAGGCGTGTGGAATACAGATATCTAGAGCATAGTTTCTCTATCAGATAAGAACACAACCTTTACAAAAATGAGCTATTCTAATGAAGGAAAAAGAATATATAGGTGTGTATGAAAGCACGTCAACTAGATTCAGGATTCAGCTATACCTTGTCGTTTTCAGCTAGATTGAGGACATTTCATCGAATAGGTAGTGTGCGGGCGGGAAGAGAGGTGAAGAAGACGTCGCTGGGGGTGCTGTCGGCATTTCATCAAACATGTAGTGTGCGGGGACTAATCTTTGTGGCTCCAAATTTTGAGTCTTGTCCCTGAAATGGATGCTCAAACCACCAACATCAGCAGCAACCACCAAATTATCCTCGTCCGTCGCATCAATCAACAGAAGTTGCAGGATTTATTAGGCCGAGAGATGGCTGCGGCAACGGAGCAACTACTAAGCTGAGGCGGAGGGTGAGCAGCGGTGGCGTGGCGAACTAGACGGATGTATAGCAGCGGGGAGAAGAGGACCAGGTCGTAGCAGAGCTCGCGGACGTGGTCGGTGGCGCTGTTGGAACAGCCCGAGGATGAAGAAGCACACACTCACGAACTGAAGGTAGAAGAAGAGCACACACAGACTTTGGCACACACAACTTTGCCACTTTTCTGTATTTCTTCTCGCACTGAAGCACAATGCAGATACATGGGCTTTAATAGCCAAATCACTCGGCCAACACAGGCAGAAATCACATATTTAACCTGAGGCAGAAATCAATTCACAAACTGACCTGCTTTCAATAAAATTTCACTCTGCTGACCCTTCGGTGTGACGCCCGACAGTTGGGCGTCGCATCCTACTGTGCAGCGCCCATCACTTAGGCGTTGCACTTGCTGCCAGCATGGCAGCCCTGGTCCAGCTGCGGCCCCACACGCACCTGTGCAGCGCCTAAGTCTTAGGCGCCACACGTGTAATGTGCAGCGCCTAGCTCGTGGGCGCTGCACAGTCTGTGTTCCACTTGGGCTGGCCCCACCCTCTCTCCCCTCCCACCCCCACCCCACACACCCCCACCCCACCCAAACCCTAAGGCTTGCGGCCCTCCTCTCTTCCCCTCTCCCCCCTCTCAAATCCTTCTCAAATCTTGCAAATCCGGAGTATTTGACCGTGGATTTCGAAGCCAACCCCTCCCTTAAGGTAATCTCCTCCGATCCCCTCGTTTTCATCCATATGAATTGTCACATTTGCTCAAATCTTGCTAGTTTGGGGGAAAACCCTAGTTTTGACTTGGATTTGCAAATTTGTGTTGAATGATGTTATGTTTCTTTGCTAACTTGGGTTGGTTAAGCTTCCATAGTATGCTAGGGTTAGGGTTATGTGTGTTTGATGTTGGTGTTAGGGTTATGCTATGGTTATGGTTGTTTTATATGTTAGGGCATATGTGTGCAAATATTTTTCTTAAGTATTTACTTGATATATGTGTGTTTTTGATTATTGTAGGGATGGGGAGAACATGTGTTTATGTTCATCATGTGGATAGAGAGGCCTTTTTGAAAGGCAATGTTGAGACGGACCCGAATGAGCTTGACATGGTGTTTGAGAGTAGTCCTAGCTATGCGGAGCTTTTGGAACAAGTGAGGAAAGATTTGAATTGGACGGACCCAAGTGACGTTGTTGAGTTCGAGGGAAGGCATAATGTTGGTTTTGGAATGCACATCCGTTGGAAGACAATGCGTGTGAACTCCGAGCAACGTTGGGTTGCATACAAGGAGACGGTTGCCGAATCTCTAGACAAGGCTCTTGAGTTATTTGTCTCCAAGAAGGTTGAGTCTACTTTGAATTTAGACTTGAACCGGAACCCCTCCCCGTTGGTTGCTAGCACTCCCCCACCCATGAACCAAGATCAAATGAGTGAACCTCAATTCACGCAACAAGATTGGCCAACATTGAGCCCGACTCCAAACAACCAAAATGAAGGTTTTGAAGAGGAGAATGATGAGTACGAGGAGGATGACAACGAAGTTGACCTCCATGACAACAATGTGGGTGATCTCGACCAATATCATGTGCAAGAGACAATGGACCAATCCATCCCTTTTTCCCGTGCATATGCATCGGACTCGGATGACGATGGTCCCGATGAAGAAGTTGATGAGGAGGGGTTCACGCCGAAGGAGGCCGAAGCATTCAAGAAGGTATTCGGGCGGGATCACAAGACACCATTGTTCAAGGATCTTAGTCTCGCGGATGAAGCCGTTGTGGATGGTGGCAAATGCATATCTCTTGGAGCTAGGCCAAGTTCTCACCGTGATTTGGAAGACGGCAAGAACGGGATATATCCCGGTTGTGAGTTTCAATCCTTCTTGGAATTGAAGATGTGGCTCGACAACTACTCGGTTACACATTATCGTCCACATAAAGTGGCCAACTCGGATGTTAATGTGCGTTACACGGTCAAATGTGAAGTGCCAACATGTCCATGGATTGTGCGTGCAAGGCCATGGAAAGGAGGTCCCACTTGGCGCATAGTGAGTTGTCTACCAACTCACATGTGCCGGCACAAGAATGCGGATGGCAAGCTTGTGCACCAACAACACAGACAACTCACGTCCGAGTTCATTGCTTACAGGCTGTCCAACCAAATATCCACACTTCCAATAATGAGCATCAAGAGTGTCATTGACCTTGTGAAAGCCATCTTTCATTACAAGGTGAAGTACGGCAAGGCATGGAAGGCGAAGCAAGCCGCATTCAAGATGTTGTATGGCAATTGGGAGGAAGCATACAACCGACTCCCTAGGTTGTTGTTAGCTATGGCCGCCACAAACCCAGGCATGGTTCACGTGGTTGAGCCTCATGGGCACCAAACTTTGATTCATAACGGGAGGACCGTCCGAGTATTTGGCCGTGCATTTTGGGCCTTTGAGCAATGCGTGAGGGCTTTTGAGCATTGTCGGCCCGTCATCGCCATTGATGGCACGTTCTTGACCGGACAATACAAGGGCACTTTATTGGTTGCAATAGCAAGTGATGCCAATAACCGGGTGTTGCCTTTGGCTTTCGCTTTGGTTGAGGTGGAGAACAATGATAACTGGGAGTGGTTCTTGCGTCAACTGAGAACAAGGGTATTACCGGCTGAAAGGGAAATTTGTGTCATATCGGATCGCCATGCTGGAATTCTAAATGCGGTGGTGATTGACATTCCCGGACATAGAAAGTTGCATCATCGATGGTGCATGAGGCACTTTTGTGCAAACTTCTATAGGGCATGTGGTATCAAGGAGTTGGCCGATGATCTTCAGGATTGTTGTCTCGCTTTCACCAACAAGCGGTTTTCCACATTGTTCAATGCATTGCTCAGACACAAGAAACTTGACCCCGGCGGTCAGGAGTTTCTCAATAAGAACATTGCCGAAAGGAATATGTGGGCACGTGCTTTCGATGAAGATGGCCGGAGGTACGGTCAAATGACAAGCAATATGGCAGAATGCTTCAATAAGGTGCTCAAGGGTGTACGTGCATTACCCGTGACGGCAATAGTTCAATACACATTTGACAAGATGAATGAATACTTTTTGAAGCACTCAATGGAGACTGATAAGCAGATTGCTGGTGAGAACAAGGATAAGCACAAGTACAATTTCCCACCAAAGGTTGAAGAATGGTTGGAATTTCAATCACGAAAGGCAGACTCCGAAGAAGCTGTTCTATATGACGACAACGAGTGGAAGTATGAGGTGAAAGAGCCCGGAGGAACCACAAATGATGGCCGCCAGCACGGAGGCCGGGCTTTCAAGGTCTCCCTAACACGGTGTGATTGCAGCTGCATGAGGCCGTCTTTGCTTCATCTCCCATGCTCGCACTTGTTAAATGCATCCCGGGTTAGGAATGTGGACGTCAATCACCCTCTAACCGTGAGGGAGTCCGAGTTCTCAATCATGACGGTAAAGAAGACATGGACTCCACGGTTCCAGCCATACTTGGACCAATCACAATGGCCGGAGTATCATGGAGTTCAACTATGGCCGGACCCGGAATTGAAGGTCGTTAGCCGGGGAAGACGTAAGACTAAGCGTCTTAGAGGTGACATGGACGGATGGGGCCGTGGTGGCGGTGGAGAATACGGCACCGGCCAATTCCAAGAGCCTCGTGAGGAATCCCGTTGTGGGGGCTGCAGTAATGGGGGACACAACACAAGAACTTGTCCCAAACCAAGAAAGAGATCAAAGAAAAATGGTTCAAGCACAAGCCAAGCAAATGATAGCCAACCAAGTGAACCAAGGGGTAGCCTACCAAGTCAAACAAGTGGTGGAGTGCCAAACCACTCAAATCAAACAAGTCAACGAGGAACTAGGCAACAAAGAGGGAGTCAACTTGGTCTTAGAAGAGGTCGTGGTGGTGGTAGAGGCCGTGGTGAAGGTCTTGGCCGTGGTGAAGGTCTTGGCCGTGGTGATGGTTCTGGCCGTGGTGGTGGTAGAGGCCATGGTGATGGTCTTGGCCATGGTGATGGTCTTGGCCGTGGTGGTGGTAGAGGTCGTGGTGATGGTCTTGGCCATGGTGCTGGTAGAGGCCGTGGTGGTGGTGGTGGTAGAGGCCGTGGTGGTGGTGGTAGAGACCGCGGTGGTGGTGGTGTAGGCCGTGGTGCTGGTGGAGGCCGTGGTGGTGATCTTGGCCTTGGCGGCGGCCGTAGTGGAGGAATGTTCTCTTGGCTCGATGGACCATTGCCGTATGTGTCTTACTATGATCTTGTTCTTTTGGCTCAATGCTTGTGTTGTCATTTTGTATTGTGTGACTAACTATTATATTGCCATTTTCGTAGGTATGGAAACAATGAAGGGGGTGGAGGACACGGAGGGGGAAGGTGAGACCCCTTGGTGGTGCGAGGAGGGAGAAGAATAAGAAGAAGAAGAGAGGAAGAAGAAGAAACTACATGGAGACCCTATGTGTGTATGACTATGTGTGTATGACTATGTGAGGGGACTAATATTTCCGTGTATGATTATGTGAGACCCCTATGTGATTTGGACAAGTATATGTGCTATGTGTGTATGAGTATGTGATTTGGACTAGTATTTCTGTGTTTTGGATGTGATTATGTGGCATCTTTATGAATCACAAAACAAAAAAACAGTAGGTATTTGAAAACATCAGTTAGTGCAGCGCCGAAGGGCAAGGCGCTGCACTGTGTAGTGTGGCGCCCAACAGGTAGGCGCTGCACACTGACTTAGCAGTTTTTGTGGTGGAAAAGTTACTGGAACGCTCCTGGTGCTCTCTGGACTGGCATGTCCAGGCGTGCAGCGCCTAAGGCCTAGGCGCCACACTACACTATGCAGCGCCTTGCCCTTAGGCGCTGCAAACATGGACATGCCAGTCCAGAGAGCATCAGGACCATTCCAGTAGGTTTTGCACCCCCAAAAACTGCTAAGTCAGTGTGCAACGCCTAAGGCCAAGGCGCCACACTACACAGTGCAGCGCCTCGCCCTTAGGCGCTGCTCTGTTAGGTGCAGCGCCTAGCCTTTGGGCGCTGCACACTGACTTAGCAGTTTTTGGGGTGGTAAAGCTACTGGAACGCTCCTGGTGCTCTCTGGACTGGCATGTCCAGGTGTGCAGCGCCTAAGGGCAAGGCGCTGCACTGTGTAGTGTGGCGCCTTTCCCTTGGGCGCTGCACATCTGGACATTTATTAGGCTGCACCAGCTCCCTCCCACCCATCCTCACCCCACACACCCCCACCCTCAACACAAACCCGAAGCTCAGTGCCTCCCCTCTGCCCTCCTCTCTCAACCACCTTTGGGTTGCCTCTGTTGTCATAGTCGTTGGGCGTGTACCGGCGTCTGGGCTGCCTAGGCTTGAACACATATGCGGACCGAGCTTGAGCGTCCGCCAAAATCATGTCATCATCAAGCTCATCGCCCTATCACACAACGAAACAATATGGTGAAGGCCAATGTCGTAATCAAGTGAGAATCACATCTAAATGATTAGTCATACCTCTTGGGTGATCCCACCCTCATCATCCACATAAGCATATGAGGAACTCACATCGTCCCCCTCATGGTGAGGTGCGGGGTCTGATGGTGTACCAGACCTAGAGGCAGATGGTTCATCATATTCAGGATCACGGCAACCGAGAAGGTTCGATAACCGCCTTAACTTCTTGGCCTGACGCTGTAACATGAACAAGTGTGTAAGATATCAAACTTCGCAACATAGACTGGCTCTCATAGTGAATGCGATATGTACCTTGAGGAATGCTCGTAGTGAACCATCATCATTGCCAGTTCCAACCGGTGTCTTCTCCAGAATAGACTGGCTCTCATCAGCTGCTTTCTTGATCTCGGTGCGCTGCGGATGAGAAAAAATGAATGCGTTAGCCATTCAAACATGTGTAATACGGTCAACAGGAAAGTAAAGAGGGGAACACTTTACCACATAGTTAATCACCGGAACAGCAGGCACTCCTTGCCCTAGCCTGACATCTCTGTTGTACTTCCCCTTTGCTAGATCCTCAAAGTTTACGGGTTCTTCAAGAATATCCTCATTATATGCCGGCGGGCATATCTCAACTCGAGTAGTTCCAATAAACCATCGTACGTAGTTATCAAAAGCAAGTGAGTTGTGCTCACGAAGCGGGGCGCGTGCAGTGCTACGAGCTTGCTCCACACAAAGCTGGAAGCGGGTAACATACGCAGAATGATGCTTGGCCCAGTCCTTTATCTTCCGTTGCCTTCTCCTGTCCAACCTGCGTGGTATAAAACCAAACATTAGCACAATCAAAAGGAGTCCCGATGATTAGACAATACGCACACATGCTCTCTTACCTATGAAGTGCTTTATCCGTGTCCACCCAATCCGGCGGGTGAGGCTGGAAAAGACCAAACTGACGATACACGCGATGCGGCAAATGAAACTCAACCGCCCAGTTGCATATCAATGGGCACCGCATAAGCCAGAGATCCTTATCCCGCAAGCACATCGGGTTGAGGCGGAAGTCCGCGGTGTACCCCAAGCTCTCACCCGCGCCATATGGCTGCCATTCCACCTATGAAACAGGGCAACAATGCAAATTTGATAACTATTTTTCAAGCAAGCATGAGAAAGGACTAAAGTAATGACCTCCTTACCTGCTCAGGCGTAATCGTGTCCAACTCGGCAATGTACTTTTGGTACATGAGATTGACATCGTTCGTCATCTCGGAAACGATATCCCACTTGTAAGCCCACGTGGGGCGCCGTAATTCGTCATGTTCATCTGCATACCAAGGATCAAACCTGACGCTCTTCGGGCGTCCAACAGGCAGACGCTCCCAGCTCCATACAGAAAGTAGAAGCAGATTACCACCAATGCCTGCACTAGGTGTGATCCTGCAACACGCATCATCCAGCTACATATGAAAGAAAAACAATGTTAACTTGACAGCAAGCTTGCATTGCTAATGAATAAATGAGTTGATCACAAAACAGACCAACTACCTGTCGGTACAAGTAGGCAAGAGTCGCTGAACCCCAGCTCCATTTGCTATCGAAGACGGTCAACGCCTTCAGCCACATCCATGGAGCGTTCTTGCCAGTGGAGTCAGGAAACAAAGTCCTCGACACAATGTACCACATATACACACGAGCATGTGTCTGGATCACATCATCAGTTGCATCCGGAGGGCACGTCGCAAAGTTATTTTGAATCCACGTGAAAGCAGCTCCAGCTGCCTTCCTTTCCCTCTTCTTCTTCTCTTCTCCCTCCTCTACATCATCCTCAGCCTCGGTAGGAGCCATACCGATAAGAGCAATCATCTGCTCGCGCCACCCATCAGAATCGGTGCTCATACATAGAGGCCTCCCGTCGATAGCAAGACCGGTGATCAACGAGACATCCTCGAGCGTCACGGTCATCTCCCCGGTCCGAAGATGGAAACTGTGGGTCTCTGGCCTCCACCGATCAACAAGAGCGGACACCAGTGGAGCGTTCAGATTCGGCGTGGACCGGCTGACCAACAGAATCCACGGGAGTAGTCCTGCCTGCTTGATGTACGGTGTGTACCGCTCATCGTAAGGCATGGCAGGACCAGAGACCCCGTGATACCGAATCTTCAGAGGTTCAAGCTTCTGCAAAAAACAAGTAATGACAAATCTTAGGGCATGTAAATTTCAACTAAAGGCAAATTTGCAAAAGATTTAGAGTACTCATTATTACCTTATCCTTCTCGCGCATCATGTAGGACCGGTGTTGCACGTCGTAGACATCGTCCAGAAGCCAAACCATCCTTACAATTTCAAACAATAAACATACATGAGTTCATCTCAAATATCGGAAAACACTCAACATTTCATATGTGTTCATCTAAACATCTCATATGTATTCATCTACAAGAATCTCAACATCTCCTTCTCACACAATGAATAAATAATTGTAAATTCTCATATATATCTCGTATGACATATGTGTTCAAATAAATCAACATCTCGTATTTCAAATAAACTCAACATCTAATATATATCTAAAAAAACTCAACATCTCACATATATCTACAAAACTCAACATCTCATAATTATCTACAAAACTAGGCATCTCATATATATCTAAAAAAATAAACAATCTAGGTTTCACTAACAAGAATCATATACTACCGGATATGACTACACATCCTCCATCACAACACACAATCTTGGACAAACAAAGATCCAAACCAAGCAAAACTAAGTTTCCACCTAATCTTGGGCAAATCCCTAAAATTGCAACGATTTTACGGAGGAAAAGAAAGGGAACGAAAGAGTTTACGTAGTAGGAAGAATTGGAGATCGAATCCAGGCCTCAAAACTTCAGATCTGAGAGGGGGTGTGGGGGGATCCGAAGGGGGCGCCGCCGCCGGTCTCTGTACAGAAGAGAGCAACTTCTAAAGGTGGAAGAACTGCCTGGGAGGGGCTGGCCCGATGCGGCCTAAGTCAACGTGCAGCGCCTAAGACACGGGCGCTGCAATATACACAGTGCGGCGCCTAAGCCTTAGGCACTGCACTGCTGTCTGTGGGGCCGCAACTGGACCAGGGCTGCCACGCTGGCAGGAGGTGCAACGCCTAAGGCAGAGGCGCTGCATAGTAGTGTGCGGCGCGCAGCTGTCGGGCGCCACACTAAAGGGTCAGCAGAGTGATTTTTTTTTTGAAAACAGGTCAGTTTGTGAATTGATTTAGGCCTCAGGTCAAATATATGAAATTTGCCGCCAACACACCCCACGCACTAACCCACTAACCAACTTCCTAGCTGCATGCACGCACTACTCCACTTCTGCATGCGCGCGCCCATAACGGACCAGCCACACATATCGGCTTGATCCGCTTCTTTCTCCAGCAGCTGACGCACGTCACAAGCTTGAGTCATTCCCAAGTCTGTAGCACACTAGGAGCTTGCCCATGCAACGGCACACTTGACGCATGTCTCGACTAACTGCGTCCGCTTCTAGCTCCACACTCTAACTAATGCGACGAAATAAACATGATGAATACCTAGACAATAAGGTTTACTCTATCAGGTGCTAGCCGGCGAGGCAGACGGCAGTCCCTGCACTTGGCGCGGGCGCGGCCCGAATCTCAGTGGTGGGGAGGAGAACAACGGCGAGATCTCTGCCGGCACAGCTTTGAGGACGGCGGGGTTGCTTTTATCTTGAATCCTACTACTAATGAAATTGCATTCGAATGCATGGGCAATTTATTTGGTGCTGCAACGTAAGGTCAACATCATTATCCTCTTTATAAAAGACTAGCAAAACGGCCCGTGCGTTGCAACGGGAGAAAAAAAATCATAGTCTTCAATTGCCATGACCACATTTTGCTGTATCACCGAGATACACTATCACTCTCATTTTCGTGAAATCATTATCATTTTTTTAAAAACAGTAACATTTTTTTGAACTCATGAACATTTTTACAGATTGTTGAACATTTCCTTAAATCATGAACATTATTTGAATTCATGAACATTTTATACATTTTGCAAAAAACAAGAAATTAAATCGTGATTTTCTTTTAATATTTCTCGTATAGGCAAACATTTCTAGAATCGACGAACATTTTGTTGGAAATTGTTTGGTGGAACAAATTTTGAAATTCACGAACATAATTTTGATTTAACAAACATTTGTTGAAATGCATGATCCTTTTTTGAATCAGCGAATATTTTATGCTTCAATAATCTATTTTCTAAATCACGAACAGTTTTCTAATTTTTAGGATATTTTTCAAGTCATTAACATTTTTTGAATTGGCGAATTCTTTTTTCTATTTCATTAACATTCTTAATACACGGACTTTTTAAAAAATCATGAATTTTTTTTGATTTCCCTAACATTTGTTTGCAAAATTGCAAATATTATTTAAATATGCGAACATTTCCTGAATCTACAAACATTTATGAATTATTAAACATTTTATTTTAAAATTCTAATTTTAAATTTTCAGAATTTTTTCGAAATCCCAAATTATTTAAAGTAGAAAAAACTAAGACAGAAAAGGAAAACAAAAAATAAAAAATATTAAATATTAAAAGAGGCCAAAAGAGGCACCCTGTGTCTTCTCCAAGCACGCGAGCGCAGTATAGAAGGTTGCTACTATGGGCCGGCCCAGACGGAGATTCCCCTGTGTGAAATGTTTTTTATCACTTATAGGTGGCATCGGTGGGTAATATTTTGCAACTTTGGGGGCAATATCCATGACGTACGGCAAAAGCAATAGCCCTTTTTTGCGGGGAGAAGCAATAGCCCTTTATTACTACGTATATGGATTTAGGGCGACAAGTGACAAGTTAAGGATGCAAAAGATTTATGGCGAGACAACTTTAAAAGGACTTGCTTCTCCTTTGACGATAAAGGGTTTCCCGCTTTATATTATAAAGCAACCACCCAATACAACAATCTCGCTGGGCCGCATCACAATGGAGCCCAAAAGAGAAACGAAGATGACCCGCCACCGCTGCGCCCTCCGAAGAAGTCCCACCATGCTCCTAGCACTCCGAAGCATCACGTACCAAGGAACACCTTCAAAAAGGAATGTGACGACGATGTCGTTGCTGCCCGGACTAGTCCTAAGGTTTCCCCCGATACGCGGAGGGCTGTATGGAAGGGGTATACCGGACGCCCTTCAGGAAGGAACGGTGGCGCCCGCAGCTGTCACCGCATCGGTGACAGACGAGCCGCCAGGGATTTCACCACCACCCCGGATGCTCCGCCG
This sequence comes from Triticum aestivum, assembly GCF_018294505.1. Taxonomy (NCBI): domain Eukaryota; kingdom Viridiplantae; phylum Streptophyta; class Magnoliopsida; order Poales; family Poaceae; genus Triticum; species Triticum aestivum. The sequence goes on along the minus strand of NC_057794.1, from coordinate 4,631,715 downwards.
AGCTCCACCCAGCTTGCCGCCCACTAGCATGTGCCACCACGGCCTTTGAGCCCTTCTCGTCGTCTCACTGAGGTCACCGACACGAGGCCAAGAGGAAGAAAGAGAGGACACCGATAATCGGGGGTACCGGCAACGCAGCCGAGTGCAAGGGAACTTCCTCCGCCGTCACCGCGATAACTGACCGATGTGTCAACAGGGGCAAACCAGGCTCGTACTGATCCGCCGGGCCCAAATGGGCCCACAAAACCCCCGTCACCGCGCTGCAGCACGCAAACTGACAGCGCCGCCATTGCCTGGAGACCTCTGACGCCCTACCTCCACCTACTAGGAGCGTCGTCATCGTGTGGTGGACAATCGGCTTGCCCCAACCCAGATGGGGCCCAAAGGGGCCTAGATCTAGGTCGTGTGGGCGTTGCTGTCCCTGGACGCACCACCGCCCCACAAACAACGCCTGCGTCCATGGAACAATGAAATCATTGATTTCAAACATTGATTACAAATACTGAAGAATGGAATGTTATAGTTAGGTTTTGTAATGAAAGCATTGATTTCAAACATTTGCAGCTTAACGTAATTTTTTTTTCATATAACATGGTGCATCTCTATGTTTTGCTGGACACGTAAATTTCTCTCCCGTTCGAACGCACGGGCCTATGTGCTAGTAAAAACAAATGTTTTTTTGGAGTAAAAACAAATGTTGGGAAGTGTTTAAGCCTTATATCCCCACGTATATCTTTTTCTATGTTCTTCAGAAAAAGGAGCGTCACATGCAGGTAACAAGTACTGCAGAATGGAATGTTATGGTTGGGTTTTGTGATGAAAGCACTGATTTCAAACATTTGCAGCTTAACGTGCTATTTTTGTTCATATAACATGGTGCATCTCTATGCGCTGCTATGAGCTACAAAAGGTATGGAATCAATGGTAATAATTTGCACACTTTTGATTACTCGTAAATTACAAGGGGGCATACCTGGGAACACTGGCGTGTTGGTACATGACTAGGCGTACAGAAAGCAATAATGGTAGAATTCTAGCGCATCAAGTACACACTTGAGCTTGGAATTTTTCTTCAATTTATGCAGTCAAGATGCTGCTTGATTGCATTATTGCTTTGAATTCCACAAGTTGCAGCCATTGCCTCATTTTCTCTTGGACACAGCACTTGTTTCAGCTGACACTGACAGGTCAGGTGCCTGCATACTTCTCTCTGAAGGAAATTCAGCAGCTAACATAATAATACTCTGGACAATCGGCAAGTTCAGACACAACCAAGTTTGGTCGACACGCAAGGTTAAATCCATGCGTGTATGTATCTATTCATAAGAGATTCACATGGCACGAGGAGGAGGATATGGTGTGAAACAAGAAAACAGACTACAGAAAACAGGGATCTCCCTATCTATATATCAGGAAAAAGAAGATAGCAACAGGATGTAATTGGGCAAATAATTTTGGTTTGCCTGCTGGTAGTACGCAGAGGTTTTGCTCGTGCACTTTGGCGTCGCGGGGATAGCTCAGTTATTTTTTCAAATAGTCAGTCATACGAAGAACCATGACACCAACGGGTACCAGGTTTGAGGTCGAGAAGTTCACGAAACTGAAAACCTTGGGTTATGGCAGACAAGGGTGAAATATTTGTTGGCACAACAAGGATGCTTGAAGGCGTTGCAGGAAGTCATGCCAGCTGAGATGGAATTATCATGTGATGGATGGAAATCCGTGAAATGGTTTGGGAGCCTGGGTCGGACTAGACAGTCTGACGGATTGATGCTAGTCGGTTGATACGAAAGATAGCGTTGGGATCAGCGACGATGACATAGGAGCGTGATGTTGATGGCGACCGACTTCTGGGCGTGGAAACACGCGGCGCAGGCTCGAGGGCTTGTGAGGCTTCAACAAGACTATGGCGCGGGGTTGATTCAAGATGGTGCGCACATGAGAGCTTGAATTCAACGGGGCGCGACGGTGGACTGATCATCTACCATGGAGTCATGTTGAAGGTGGAGCTGGATTGAGGGGGCTACGGTGTAAGTATTCAGAGAATCGAAGCCTATTTAGTGGGAAAAAGTGAGTGATACTTCAAACTGGAGCTCAATGGTCTGATGGAAGCGTGAAACTTGTCACCGAACGGTGGTGATCGGTGGTACTCTGTGGTAGGGGTTGAGTGGTCTGGTTTCGCGACCCTTGAGACTCGACCGGGACAGAAGAGGCTCGACGCGGTAATAGCGGCGAGGCATGCGGTATGCATGGACATGGAGACGGGCCATGGCTCTCGTGGTCATACATGTGGTGAGACAACTGTGAATTTGATTCGGGGTGACTACAGGCAATGGTAAAATTCTTTCATGTTTCAGACAGCGGTGATGATGAGTTCAGGTAACTCTTATATGTGGCGTCCAATATGTGAGCTGTTCACTTTCACGCAGACAATGGTCGGTGTGTGATGCTGTTGAACGGATTCTCCGGAAGTTGGGAGCACAAAGTAGAGTAATGATGAACTTAATTTTGCTCGAGTGTTGACTGTGAAGAAGATGAGAAGGGACTAAAGTTACAGGTGGAGTCACATGAATTCTGGGAGTAGCAGCGGTGCTTATATGGCGTATCTCGAGTCCAATGTACATGGAGGTTCGACGCATGGATGAATCCAAGGTGGCGAAAAATATTCGCCAAGGTGGAGTATGTTACAGTTGTGTCGAATATTAATGTACAAGGTAGGTTATAGTTGGACTTGGTTTTGGACTTTGTGTAGACAGGATATAGGAGTTGTGTCCTAATAGGACACCTGTATCCTAGGCCTCTCATATATAGCGAAGGTAGACACACGATGTAACCTATGCCAACATAATAGCACAGGAACATTGGGGAAGCCGGCGGCTTGTGCCGGCGTCCAGGGCGACCGGGTGGGGTATGTCATAGAGAGGAGCGCCCGTAGTCAGGCTCCGAGGATGTATCTGTTGGGGAACATAGTAATTTCAGAAAATTTCCTACGCACACGCAAGATCATGGTGATGCATAGCAACGAGAGGGGAGAGTGTTGTCCACGTACCCTCGTAGACCGATAGCGGAAGCGTTATGACAACGCGGTTGATGTAGTCGTACATCTTCACGGCCCGACCGATCAAGCACCGAAACTACGGCACCTCCGAGTTCTAGCACACGTTCAGCTCGATGACGATCCCCGGACTCCGATCCAGCAAAGTATCGGGGAAGAGTTCCGTCAGCACGACGACGTGGTGACGATCTTGATGCTCTACCGTCGCAGGGCTTCACCTAAGCACCGCTACAATATTATCGAGGATTATGGTGGAGGGGGGCACCGCACACGGCTAAGAGATCAATGATCAGTTGTTGTGTTTATGGGGTGCCCCCCTCCTTCGTATATAAAGGGGGGGAGGAGGAGAGGGCCGGCCAAGGGGGTGGCACGCCCTAGGAGGGGGAAACCTACTCCAAGTAGGTTTGCCCCTCCCTTTCCTAATCCAAGAAGGAGGGGGGAGGAAGGAGTGGGAGAGGGGAAAGGCAAGGGCCCCCCCTTCCTTGTCCTATTCGGACTCAAGGGGAGGGGGCGCGCCTCTTGCCCTGGCCGGCCCCTCTCTCTCTCTCCACTAGGGCCCAAAAAGGCCCATTAGTTCTCGGGGGGGGGGGAGGTTCCGGTAACCCTCCAGCACTCCGGTTTTATCCGAAACTTCTCCGGAACACTTCCGGTGTCCGAATATAGTCGTTCAATATATCAATCTTTATGTCTCGACCATTTCGAGACTCCTCGTCATGTCCGTGATCACATCCGGGACTCCGAACAACCTTTGGTACATCAAAACATATAAACTCATAATGAAACTGTCATCGTAACGTTAAGCGTGCGGACCCTACGGGTTCGAGAACAATGTAGACATGACCGAGACACGTCTTCGGCCAATAACCAATAGCGAAACCTGGATGCTCATATTGGCTCCCACATATTCTACGAAGATCTTTATCGGTCAGACCGCATAACAATATATGTTGTTCCCTTTGTCATCGGTATGTTACTTGCCCGAGATTTGATTGTCAGTATCTCAATACCTAGTTCAATCTCATTACCGGCAAGTCTCTTTACTCGTTTTGTAATACATCAGCTCGCAACTAACTCATTAGTTGCAATGCTTGCAAGGCTTATGTGATGTGCATTACCGAGAGGGCCCAGAGATACCTCTCCGACAATCGGAGTGACAAATCCTAATCTCGAAATACGCCAACCCAACATGTACCTTTGGAGACACCTGTAGAGCACCTTTATAATCACCCAGTTACGTTGTGACGTTTGGTAGCACACAAAGTGTTCCTCCGGTAAACGGGAGTTGCATAATCTCATAGTCATAGGAACATGTATAAGTCATGAAGAAAGCAATAGAAACATACTAAATGATCGGGTGCTAAGCTAATGGAATGGGTCATGCCAATCACATCATTCTCCTAATGATGTGATCCCATTAATCAAATGACAACTCTTTGTCTATGGCTAGGAAACATAACCATCTTTGATCAACGAGCTAGTCAAGTAGAGGCATACTAGTGACACTCTGTTTGTCTATGTATTCACACATGTATCATGTTTCCGGTTAATGCAATTATAGCATGAATAATAAACATTTATCATGAAATAAGGAAATAAATAATAACTTTATTATTGCCTCTAGGGCATACTTCCTTCAGTCTCCCACTTGCACTAGAGTCAATAATCTAGTTCACATCACCATGTGATTTAACACTAATAGTTCACATCGTCATGTGACCAACACCGAAAGGGTTTACTAGAGTCAATAATCTAGTTCACATAACTATGTGATTAACACCCGAAGAGTACTACGGTGTGATCATGTTTTGCTTGTGAGAGAAGTTTAGTCAACGGGTCTGCCACATTCAGATCCGCATGTATTTTGCAAATTTCTATGTCAACAATGCTCTGCATGGAGCTACTCTAGCTAATTGCTCCCACTTTCAATATGTATCCAGATTGAGACTTAGAGTCATCTGGATCAGTGTCAAAACTTGCATCGACGTAACCCTTTACGACGAACCTTTTGTCACCTCCATAATCGAGAAACATATCCTTATTCCATCAAGGATAATTTTGACCGCTGTCTAGTGATCTACTCCTAGATCACTATTGTAGTCCCTTGCCAAAATCAGTGTAGGGTATATAATAGGTCTGGTACACAGCATGTCATACTTTATAGAACCTATGGCCGAGGCATAGGGAATGACTTTCATTCTCTTTCTATCTTCTGTCATGGTTGGGTTTTGAGTCTTACTCAATTTCACACCTTGTAACACAGGCAAGAACTCTTTCTTTGACTGTTCCATTTTGAACTACTTTAAAATCTTGTCAAGGTATGTACTCATTGAAAAAACTTATCAAGTGTCTTGATCTATCTTTATAGATCTTGATGCTCAATATGTAAGCAGCTTCACCGAGGTCTTTCTTTGAAAAACTCCTTTCAAACACTCCTTTATGCCTTGCAGAATAATTCTACATTATTTCCGATCAACAATATGTCATTGACATATACTTATCAGAAATGCTGTAGTGCTCCCACTCACTTTCTTGTAAATACAGGCTTCACCGCAAGTCTGTATAAAACTATATGCTTTGATCAACTTATCAAAGCGTATATTCCAACTCCGAGATGCTTGCACCAGTCCGTAGATGGATCGCTGGAGCTTGCATATTTTGTTAGCACCTTTAGGATTGACAAAACCTTCTGGTTGCATCATATACAACTCTTCTTTAATAAATCCATTTACCAGATTTCATAAAATGCGGCAATTGCTAACATGATTCGGACAGACTTAAGCATCGCTACGAGTGAGAAAATTTCATCGTAGTTAACACCTTGAACTTTATCGAAAACCTTTTTCGACAAGTCTAGCTTTGTAGATAGTAACACTACTATCAGCGTCCGTCTTCCTCTTGAAGATCCATTTATTCTCAATTGCTTGCCGATCATCTGGCAAGTCAACCAAAGTCCATACTTTGTTCTCATACATGGATCCCATCTCAGATTTCATGTCCTCAAACCATTTTGCGGAATCTGGGCTCATCATCGCTTCCTCATAGTTCGTAGGTTTGTCGTGGTCAAGTAACATGACCTCCAAAATAGGATTACCGTACCACTCTGGTGCAGATCTCACTCTGGTTTACCTACGAGGTTCGGTAGTAACTTGATCTGAAGTTACATGATCATCATCATTAGCTTCCTCACTAATTGGTGTAGTAGTCATATGAACAGATTTCTGTGATGAACTACTTTCTAATAAGGGAGCAGGTATAGTTACCTCATCAAGTTCTACTTTCCTCCCACTCACTTCTTTCGAGAGAGGCTCCTTCTCTAGAAAGGATCCATTCTTAGCAATGAATGTCTTGCCTTCAGATCTGTGATAGAAGGTGTATCCAACTGTCGCCTTTGGGTATCCTATGAAGACACATTTCTCCGATTTGGGTTTTGAGCTTATCAGGATGAAACTTTTCACATAAGCATTGCAACCTCAAACTTTAAGAAACGACAGCTTAGGTTTCTTGCCAAACCATAGTTGATACGATGTCGTCTCAACGGATTTAGATGGTGCCCTATTTAACGTGAATGCAGCTGTCTCTAATGCATAACCCCAAAACGATAGTGGTAGATCGGTAAGAGACATCATAGATCGCACCATATCTAATAAAGTACGGTTATGACATTTCGACACACCATTACACTGTGGTGTTCCAGGTGGCGTGAGTAGTGAAACTATTTCACATTGTTTTAACTGAATGCCAAACTTGTAACTCAAATATTTTACTTCTGCGATCATATCGTAGAAACCTTATTTTCTTGTCACGATGATTTTCCACTTCACTCTGAAATTCTTTGAACTTTTCAAATGTTTCAGACTTATGTTTCATCAAGTAGATATACCCATATTTGCTCAAATCATCTGTGAAGGTCAGAAAATAACGATACCCGCCGCAAGCCTCAACACTCATCGGATCGCATACATCAGTATGTATTATTTCCAATAAGTCAATTGCTCGCTCCATTGTTCCGGAGAATGGAGTCGTAGTCATCTTGCCCATAAGGCATGGTTCGCAAGCATCAAGTGATTCATAATCAAGTGATTTCAAAATCCCATCAACATGGAGTTTCTTCATGCACTTTACACCAATATGACCTAAATGGCAGTGCCACAAGTAAGTTGCACTATCATTATTAACTTTGCATCTTTTGGCTTTCAATATTATGAATATGTGTATCACTACGATCGAGATCCAACAAACCATTTTCGTTGGTGTGTATGACCATAGAAAGTTTTATTCATGTAAACAGAACAACAATTGTTCTCTAACTTAAATGAATAACCTATTGCAATAAACATGATCAAATCATATTCATGCTCAATGCAAACACCAAATAACACTTATTTAGGTTCAACACTAGTCCCGAAAGTATAGGGAGTCTGTGATGATGATCATATCAATCTTGGAACCACTTCTAACACACATCGTCACTTCACCCTTAACTAGTCTCTGTTTATTCTGCAACTCCCGTTTTGAGTTACTACTCTTAGCAACTGAACCAGTATCAAATACTGAGGGGTTGCTATAAGCACTAGTAAAGTACACATCAATAACATGTATATCAAATATATCTTTGTTCACTTTGCCATCCTTCTTATCCGCCAAATACTTGGGGTAGTTCCGCTTCCAGTGACCAGTCCCTTTGCAGTAGAAGCACTTAGTCTTAGGCTTAGGTCCAGACTTGGGCTTCTTCACTTGAGCAGCAACTTGCTTGCCGTTCTTCTTGAAGTTCCCCTTCTTCCCTTTGCCCTTTTCTTGAAACTAGTGGTCTCGTCAACCATCAACACTTGATGTTTTTCTTGATTTCTACCTTCGTCGATTCCAGCATCACGAAGAGCTTGGGAATTGTTTCTGTTATCCCTTGCAACTTATAGTTCATCACAAAGTTCTACTAACTTGGTGATGGTGACTAGAGAATTCTGTCAATCACTATCTTATCTGGAAGATTAACTCCCACTTGATTCAAGCGATTGTAGTACCCAGACAATCTGAGCACATGCTCAGTGCTTGAGCTATTCTCCTCCATCTTTTAGCTATAAAACTTGTTGGAGACTTCATATCTCTCAACTCGGGTATTTGCTTGAAATATTAACTTCAACTCCTGGAACATCTCATATGGTCCATGACGTTCAAAACGTCTTTGAAGTCCCGATTCTAAGCTGTTAAGCATGGTGCACTTAACTATCAAGTAGTCATCATATTTAGCTAGCAAACGTTCATAACGTCTACATCTGCTCCTGCAATAGGTCTGTCACCTAGCGGTGCATCAAGGATATAATTCTTCTATGCAGCAATGAGGATAAACCTCAGATCATGGATCCAATCCGCATCATTGCTACTAACATCTTTCAACTTATTTTTCTCTAGGAACATAACAATAATAAAACAGGGGAGCTAAACGCGAGCTATTGATCTACAACATAGATATGCTAATACTACCAGGACTAAGTTCATGATAAATTAAAGTTCAATTAATCATATTACTTAAGAACTCCCACTTAGATAGACATCCCTCTAATCATCTAAGTGATCACGTGATCCAAATCAACTAAACCATCACCGATCATCACGTGAAATGGAGTAGTTTTCAATGGTGAACATCACTATGTTGATCATATCTACTATATGATTCACGCTCGACCTTTCGGTCTCAGTGTTCCGAGGCCATATCTGCATATGCTAGGCTCGTCAAGTTTAACTTGAGTATTCTGCTTGTGCAAAACTGGCTTGCACCCGTTGTAGATGGACGTAGAGCTTATCACACCCGATCATCACGTGGTGTCTGGGCACGACGAACTTTGGCAATGGTGCATACTCAGGGAGAACACTTTTATCTTGAAATTTAGTGAGAGATCATCTTATAAAGCTACCATCGAACTAAGCAAAATAAGATGTACAAAAGATAAACATCACCTGCAATCAAAATATGTGACACGATATGGCCATGATCATCTTGTGCCTTTGATCTCCATCTCCAAAGTACCGTCATGATCTCTATCGTCACCGGCATGACACCATGATCTCCATCATCTTGATCTATATCAATGTGTCGTCACGTGGTCGTCTCACCAACTATTGCTCTTGCAACTATTGCTATCGCATAGCGATAAACTAAAGCAATTATTTGGCGCTTGCATCTTATGCAGTAAAGAGACGACTATAAGGATTTTGCCAGTTGCCGATAACTTCAACAAAACATGATCATCTCATACAACAACTTATATCTCATCACGTCTTGACCATATCACATCACAACATGCCCTGCAAAAACAAGTTAGACGCCCTCTACTTTGTTGTTGCAAGTTTTACATGGCTGCTACGGGCTTAGCAAGAACCGTTCTTACCTACACATCAAAACCACAACGATAGTTTGTCAAGTTGGTGCTGTTTTAACCTTCGCAAGGACCGGGCGTAGCCATACTCGGTTCAACTAAAGTTAGAGAAACTGACACCCGCCAGCCACCTGTGTGCAAAGCACGTTGGTAGAACCAGTCTCGCGTAAGCGTACACGTAATGTCGGTCCGGGCCGCTGCATCCAACAATACCGCCGAACCAAAGTACGACATGCTGGTAAGCAGTATGACTTATATCGCCCACAACTCACTTGTGTTCTACTCGTGCATATAACATCTATGCATAAAACCAGGCTCGGATGCCACTGTTGGGGAACGTAGTAATTTCAAAAAAATTCCTACGAACACGCAAGATCATGGTGATGCATAGCAACGAGAGGGGAGAGTGTTGTCCACGCACCCTCGTAGACCGATAGTGGAAGCGTTATGACAATGCGGTTGATGTAGTCGTACGTCTTCACGGCCCGACCGATCAAGCACCGAAACTACGGCACCTCCGAGTTCTAGCACACGTTCAGCTCGATGACGATCCCCGGACTCCGATCCAGCAAAGTGTCGGGGAAGAGTTCCGTCAGCACGATGGCGTGGTGACGATCCTGATGTTCTACCGTTGCAGGGCTTCGCCTAAGCACCGCTACAATATTATCAAGGATTATGGTGGAGGGGGGCACCGCACGCGGCTAAGAGATCAATGATCAATTGGTGTGTCTATGGGGTGCCCCAACTCTGTATATAAAGGGGGGGAGGAGAGGGCCGGCCAAGGGGGTGGCGCGCCCTAGGAGGGGGAAACCTACTCCAAGTAGGTTTGCCCCTCCCTTTCCTAATCCAAGAAGGAGGGGGAAGGAAGGAGTGGGAGAGGGGAAAGGCAAGGGGGGCGCCGCCCCCCCTTCCTTGTCCTATTCGGACTCAAGGGGAGGGGGCGCGCCTCTTGCCCTGGCCGGCCCCTCTCTCTCTCCACTAGGGCCCAACAAGGCCCATTAGTTCCCGGGGGGGGGGGGGTTCCGGTAACCCTCCGGCACTCTGGTTTTATCCGAAACTTCTCCGGAACACTTCCGGTGTTCGAATATAGTCGTCTAATATATCAAGCTTTATGTCTCGACCATTTCGAGACTCCTCGTCATGTCCGTGATCACATCCGGGACTCCGAACAACCTTCGGTACATCAAAACATATAAACTCATAATGAAATTATCATCGTAACGTTAAGCGTGCGGACCCTACGGGTTCGAGAACAATGTAGACATGACCGAGACACGTCTCCGGTCAATAACCAATAGCGGAACCTGGATGCTCATATTGGCTCCCACATATTCTACAAAGATCTTTATCGGTCAGACCGCATAACAACATACGTTGTTCCCTTTGTCATCGGTATGTTACTTGCCCGAGATTCGATCGTCGGTATCTCAATACCTAGTTCAATCTCGTTACAGGCAAGTCTCTTTACTCGTTTCGTAATACATCATCTCGCAACTAACTCATTAGTTGCAATGCTTGCAAGGCTTATGTGATGTGCATTACCGAGAGGGCCCAGAGATACCTCTCCGACAATCGGAGTGACAAATCCTAATCTCGAAATGCGCCAACCCAACATGTACCTTTGGAGACACCTGTAGAGCACCTTTATAATCACCCAGTTACGTTGTGACATTTGGTAGCACACAAAGTGTTCCTCCGGTAAACGGGAGTTGCATAATCTCATAGTCATAGGAACATGTATAAGTCATGAAGAAAGCAATAGCAACATACTAAACGATCGGGTGCTAAGTTAATGGAATGGGTCATGTCAATCACATCATTCTCCTAATGATGTGATCCCATTAATCAAATGACAACTCTTTGTCTATGGCTAGGAAACATAACCATCTTTGATCAACGAGCTAGTCAAGTAGAGGCATACTAGTGACACTCTGTTTGTCTATGTATTCACACATGTATCATGTTTCCGGTTAATGCAATTCTAGCATGAATATTAAACATTTATCATGAAATAAGGAAATAAATAATAACTTTATTATTGCCTCTAGGGCATATTTCCTTCAGTATCCATATCGGTGAACCTCGTTAACAAATATCGGTGTCGTGCCTCGTGTAATTGCTTGGTCCTCGGATGATCGATGGTTGCCTCGTATTTATTCTAACACAAACCTTAGGCAGCAAAATGACATCTTCCTCAACACCATTGTTGTACCTCTGCCTACTACTGGTGTCGTGCCTTCTTCTCTTGGAAGAAGCACATGCAGCACGCCATGGGGGGATCTCGCTGAGGTCTCAACGCATGGCCCTCCTTCACTGGAAAGCTACACTTGCAAACCCACCGCTGCAGATTAGCTCTTGGCAGGAAAACACTAGCCCTTGCAATAGGATGGGCATCATGTGCATGGCTGTTCGCTATGGTCGCCGCATGCTCTGAGTGGTGACTGACATCTCCCTGCCGAATGCTGGCATCCATGGCCAACTTGGTGAGCTCAACTTCTCGGCTCTTCCATTCCTCGCATATATCGACCTTCATAAAAACAGTCTCCATGTTGTACCAACATCTAGTATCAACTCCCTGTCAGCACTTTAGGAACTTCACCTTCACTATAACAAGCTCACACGGAAAATTCCTTATGAGATTGGTGCCCTGAAAAGTCCCAGGGTGCTTTCTCTCGAATTTAACAGACTCTCAGGACATATCCCTGCTTCTTTTCGGGTAACCTAAGAGCATCTCTAGCAGACCCCGTATATCCCACTGAACTGTAAAATAACCGTCAGTTTTTAGTTTCGAGCGAAGGAAGTAGCCCGAACAGACCCCTTATACACCTTCGACCTGTAAATTTTTTTAAGGGGTGCGGTAAAAAGCTCCTCCTGGTCCGCAAAAACAAAGTTTTCGCGTCCGCTTCTACGGTGCCCTGTATCGAGAGAAAACTGTTGGCGGGAGCCCAACTGCCACGGAAATTTCCGAGTCTATCGTCCGTGCCATCTCGGACGCCGCCCAGCCCATCCCTGGATGCCGGCAGCCCGTCCGCGTCGCCCCGGCCGCCCATCGCCTGCCTCGACCGTCTGTCCCGGTAGCCCGTCGCCCGCCCTGGCCATCCACCCCGCTGCGTCTCTTGCTACGGCGATGGAGGAGCTAGCTAGCTAGCTAGCGCTCCTGGATCGATCCAAGTTGAGCTAGCTAGATCCTGGATCTATTTGAGCTGAGCTAGCTAGCTAGCTCTGGCTGCCCCGACGGAGGAGCTAGCTAGCACCTGGATTGGCCGCTTCGTGCGCTTTGTATCTGGTCGCCGGCGGCTCTGTATTTGGCCGCTTCGTGCGCTTTGTATCTGGTCGCCGGCGGCTCTGTATTTGGCCGCTTCGTGCGCTGTCCGTCGGTATAGCTAGAGCAAGCTAGCTGACCATGGACACGGGCGAGAGGAAAAAGAAAGCGTGGGGAAGGAATATAAATAAATATTTGGTTTTACAGTTTAAGTTTGAGGGGGCTGTTCTGCCGCAGCTAAAATCTACCCTTAGAACGCGTTATAAGGGGTCTGCTAGAGATGCTCTAACAATGTTAACCTAATGAGATTGGAAGGCTTGTCAACCTACAAACTCTATAGCTATGCAACGACACCTTAAGTGGCATGATACCAAAAGCCCTTGAAAATCTGACCTAACTAAATGATTTGTACCTATACGGTAATCAACTTTCAGGGCCTATATCCCAAGAACTAGGCAGGTTGGTACATTCGCAAAGTCTTCAACTTCAAACGAATGACTTTTCAGGTCCTATTCCAATCTCCATAGCCAATCTCACTAAGATGAAGGAACTTTATCTCTTTGAAAATCAAATCATAGGTTCCATCCCCCCTGAAATAGGCAACCTCCCCGTGCTTAACCAATTTCTGCTCTACAAGAGTTAAATAACAGGTTCCATACCCCCAGAACTAGAGAACCTTACTATGCTCAATTTACCTTTTCTCTATAAAAATCAAATCACAGGCACAATACCTTCGGAATTGGGCTACTTACTGAATCTCCAGAATTTAGAGTTAAGCAACCAAATGTCTGGCTTTATTCCTGTCGACTTAGGAAATATATTACTTCGTGGCATTGTGTTAGCTAAAGAACAGAAAGTTCTGATGAATATGAGTAAATAGCAAAAAACTAGCACATTACAGGCTAGGGGTCATGAAAACTACCTCTTTCTTTAATTTCCCAAAATGCTACCACTATTTTGGTTTGTAGTTCCTAAAAACCCAAATGACTATGTGATTTAAATTTTCCGGTTTATGACAGGTCGGCCTCGCTCCTAAATAAACTGTTAATTGACTATTTGTTTGACCATTAACTTAAATTTAGGGCCCACATGTGAGTTCTCTCTTCTTCCCCTTCTCCTCCTTCTCTCTCTCTCCTTACCTTATCTCTCTCCCAACAGAAGAGCACGCCATGGCCGACGCAGCCACGGCCGACGCCACCACAGACGGCCAGCACCAAGGCTCCGCCGCAGCTGCTGCTCGCCCTTGGAGCTCCGCCACCGCTGCTGCGTGCCATTGGAGCTCCCCCGCGTGCACCCACAAGGCAGCAACCCTTCGAGCTCTGCCGCCGCTGCTACTTGCTGCCGGCCACGGCTGCATTCTCAGGTCCGCGCCATGGGGAGGCTCGCACCGCCGCTTGCCTGCTCAATCTGCGCCATGGGGAGTCCCCCATGAGCAACACCACGGGGTGGCCCCGACAACCAGCAGCCCGGGTGGCGCCAGATGTTGTTGCTGCTTTCTGCTAGCCATGGCCACCGCAGCCACGGCCAAAGCAACGCCCACAGACCATCACATCGGCTCCGGGCGACGAGCTCGCCAGCAGGATACGATTTCTTTTTGTATTTTTTACAGGGACCTGGTTCCTTATAATTTTTATTGTAGGGGCCCAATTGCATTTTTAAAAAAAATGGGCCCCGCTTGTCATAACCTGTCAACGGTCAACCTGACAAGTGGGCGCGAGCTGTCACGATCTAGCTTAAAACTTAACTATTCAACCATTAGGGTTTTTTCGAACAGCGAACCAAAATAGTGGTAGCATTCTGAGAAATTAAAGAAAAATGTAGTTTTCCTGAACCTAGCCCATATTGTGGTAGTATTTTGCTATTTACTCGATGAATATAGGTGTTAGAATTTTTTGTTGATTACATGATGTTAATACTACACAACATGCAACTTCAATATAGTGATATTTAGACGCCGGGGTTAGAATACATAGAAAAATACAACTTTTTGCGAAAAATATTAATTTCATTTCAATCAAGGTGGTTCATTATAGTCCTCTTGGCAAAGAGTGCCAATTTCGTCTGGGCCATGGCAGAGCTAGACGGCCGTGTGAGTAGATGATCTACCCATTTGTGTTAGAATCTTTGGATCGGGGTAGGCTAGATCATCCGGTAAACCTACCTTCTCTCTGAGTCGATGATCCCGCCGAGATGGCCATGGTGGATGGCGACGGCGGTGATGATAGAGAGTGGATGGCGGCGATGGTGGAGCTTCCCGTGAGCACCGCGCTAACCCTAGATCGGTAGGGAGTATCGGTGGGGTTTGTGGCAACGATCAACCTCGTGAAAACGTGCCTCGGCCCCCACCTCTTTTTATATAGCGCGGGCCACAGGGGCCCACCAACCATGGTTTGGTTGGGCGCCCCCGATCAGGGCGCGAGTCAAGGACCCGTCGAGCCGTTGGGCTCGACCGGGAGGAGATCAACCTAACATTATCCCCCTTGATCTCAACTTTACTTTTTTTTAACTTTATACTTTCTAGTTTATTTGTTTCATCACATATTGGTACATAGAGTATGTTTCATCGTCACAACTTAATTGCCGTTAGAATTATACAGCTACAACATACGTTATGTTCAGAAGCAAATTCTGTTTCTTTTGGGCCTATCCAGAAATCATAAGGCTTTCCCTTAAACCCATGCCGGCTAAGTGTTCCTTGAACATATTGGGTGGTAAGCCTTTCGTTAGCGGATCCGCAAGCATATCCTTTGTCCTTATATGCTCGAGACTTATAGTTTGATCCTGGATTTTATCTTTCACAACATAATACCTTATCTCTATTGTTTTGGCAGCATTACTCGACTTGTTGTTGTGAGCGTAAAATACTGCGAGTTGGTTGTCGCAATACATCTTTAGTGGTTTGTGAATACAATCTACCACTTTCAAGTCGGGTACAAATTTCTTTAGCCATATCGCCTGCCCCGCGGCTTAGAAGCATGCTATGAATTCTGCATACATCGTGGATGATGCAACTATCGACTGTTTGGAGCTTTTTCATGAAATAGCTCCCCCAGCGAGAGTGAAGACGTATCCTGACGTGGATTTTCTATCATCTCTGTCCCCCGCAAAATCTGCATCTGAATACCCTTTTATCTTTAGGGAATCACTTCTCCTGTATATTAGCATGTAGTCCTTCGTGCCTTGCGCATAACGCAATGCTTTCTTTACCATCTTCCAGTGCTTCATGCCTGGATTCTCTTGATATCTACCGAGTACCCCGGTGATAAAAGCTAAGTCAGGGCGAGTGCACACTTGTGCATACTGTAAGCTGCCAACTGCCGAAGCATATGGTACTGTTTTCATTTGATCGATCTTGTACTGGTTCTTGGGACATTGGAATTTCCCAAAACTATCGCCCTTGACTATAGGAGCAGGTGTGGCTTTACTCGCATGCATATTATACTTTTTAAGAACCTTTTCTAAATATGCTTTCTGTGATAGTCCTAAGACTCCATTTTTCCTATCTTGGTGAATTTCTATGCCCAAAACATATGATGCTTCACCAAGGTCTGTTATGTCAAAATTTGAGGATAAGTATTTCTTTGTTTCTTGTAGTAGACTAACATCACTACTAGCAAGCAGGATATCATCCACATACAAGATTAGGAAAATATATTTCCCATTTTTAAACTTTGCATAAATGCAATTATCCTCAATATTTTCTTTAAATCCAAAACTTTTAATCATTTAGTTAAACTTTAGATACCACTGCCGAGAGGCTTGTCTTAATCCATAAATGGATTTCTTCAGGCGGCATCCCATATTTTCCTTGCCTTCCATGATAAAACCCTTGGGTTGTTTCATGTAGACCTTTTCTTTTAAATCACCATTCAGAAATGTCATCTTAACATCCATTTGATGTAATTCTAAATCAAAATGAGCAACTAATGCCATTATGATTCTGAAGGAATCCTTACATGAGACTGGAGAAAATGTCTCATTGTAATCTATCCCTTCTCTTTGTGTAAATCCTTTTGCCACGAGTCGTGCTTTATACTTTTCTATATTCCCTTTAGAGTCATACTTAATTTTGTAGACCCATTTACAGCCTACTGTTTTGGCTCCTTTAGGAATTTCCTCTAAGTCCCAAACATCTTTGGAACTCATCGATTTCATCTCGTCTTCCATTGCCTTCATCCACATCGATGAATGAGGGCTTCTCATGGCTTCTTCATATGAGGTGGGATCTTTTTCCATATGAACCATTTCTGTGTTATAAACTTTAAAGTCAGTAGAAATAGCTGACTTTCTTGGTCTTGTAGACCTTCTAAGGGCCTCAGTTTCTGGCACATTCTGTGCCTCAACTTCTGGCACTTCTTCTAAAATTTTCTGCAGCACCTCCCTTTCATGCTCAACAACGGGTTCAGTCGGCTCCTGACGGACAGGTTCCGGGTCTACCCCCATAGTTGTCATGGGTGGAATTGCAACTGGTAGTGAGAAAATGGCTCCTGAATCATCGAATTAGGTGCATGCACCCTCTTCTCCTCAAGATCAATTTTCTGAGCTAGCTTCCCCTCATCATTTTGTCCTCTAAGAAGACTGCATGTCTTGTTTCTACAAACTTTGTATATCTTTCTAGGCAGTAGAAACGAAAACCTTTTGATCTGTCTGGATAGCCAATGAAGTGGCAACTCACTATTTTGGTATCTAACTTTGCAATGTTTGGATTAAACATTTTGGTCTCAGCAGTGCACCCCCCTCACCTGAAGTGTTGTAGGGAGGACACCCTTCCAGTCCATAGCTCGTACGGTGTTTTGGCACCGACTTCCTTGGTACTCTATTGAGAATGTGGCGGTTTCAAGCGCCTCCATCCATAATCCCAATGGCAAGTTGGAATGACTCATCATGTTGCGCACCATATCCATAAGTGTACGGTTGCGCCTTTCAGCTACTTCATTCTTTTCTCCCTGAGTGGGATACATTAAAAGCACATAGTTATGATATCTTTCTCTTGCCAGAATTTCTCCCGCCATACATGATTTTTGACATAATATTATGTCAGCTTTACCCCGTTACGCAGGTATTTTCCAAGACTTTTCCCGTCATGCAGGTTTTATCTAGTCATCTTTTCCTGCCATGCGGGTAATTCCCTGTAAGGGAACATAAGTGCCAGAATTGGCTCTTTTGATTGCATATTCAAATAAATCTGAATGCTCTTTGACACACATGCTTGATCCGACGTTGGTCAAACTAAACACACATGTTGCTTGTTTCATCTCAAATCATGTTGACTGAAAAATCTTTTTCATAGAGAGTACATGAAAGACATTCATCAACCAAGACTCTCAATGATCTATTTCTTTTCTTTTGATGCCATTCTTTAGAGAGAACATACTCCCTCACGTTATGACCTTTCTTGGTCATCTTTCGGGTCACAAGTACCCAGCCATTCACTTTCACGAATGAAAGCATGGAAAACTTTTAGTCTGAGAAAACTTAGCCAATAATCAACAATAATGGGCATAAAATTAACCCTACTTTGGTCTGGTTAAAAATAATGCACATTAAACTTTTGAAACTTTCTTTTATATTCTAAATCACCGTTGTAGCAGAATTAGAATAAACATCATCCTTCTACATTAATTTCATATCACCGTTGGGCGGAAATGGAAATAATGCATATAACTCATAAACAATGCGATGATAGTATTTCTATTAAACAACTTTGCTAAGAATTGATCATCATCATCAACTTTATTGCAACGGGAACAAGAAATATACATTTCTCTAGTTTAAGATCATTTCTTGATCTTTATCCGTTCTCTAAAAATTGATCACTTTGATACCAAATTTATCAAAGATTTAAACTTTGAACATAAGACTCATAGAATTATAGCACTGTTATCATCAACGTTGGTCAGAAAATAACAATACCATATATTAACTTTAAAACAAATATCTTTCTTTTGTCATAGTGGATACTATCTGCATCTTATTTCACCCACAGGGGAAAAACATTGCTTAGGGCATTTCTTCCAATTAAATTTTCCCGTTGGTTCCAATTTAATTGGAGGATAAAACTTTTACTTTGCAGTGGAAACTTTACAATATTCTATTAAAAAACAATCTGTACTCTTTTACTCTCTAAGCAATTTTAACCAGTTGGTTAAAAAATGCATTATAGAAGCAACAATTTAATCTTTTACTTTAGTTCTATTCACTTTTAAAAGAGCACTTTTATTTTCAATAATAAACATGATCATGTTATTAACAACGTTGGTCATAAAAATAACATAACCATATTCATTTTAATAATCATTTAACATGCTCTTAAAAACTTAATTCTATCTAAACTTTATTTTCTTCATAAAAGAGCACTATTAATTATTTACGCAGCGGAAAATCATGAATAAAAATTCACGAACTTTTACTCTTTACAGAAACTTTTTCTTTGACAGAATAAAAAGTTATGAACTTTTTAATTTTCTTTATAAAATTCATGAACATTTCTTTTCTGAAAATTTGCATTTTACTTTACAGAAACACTCTATTTTCTGAACAATCAAAAAATATATCAGGAAAGTTCCTATTTACTTTTCAGAGATTTTTCTTTTTCTGGAAAAACAAAAAATTAGCCGCAGCAGAACCCAGCGCGCGCGGCCCGCAGCGGAAAAAAAAAATCAGCCCACGGCCTGGCCTGCGTGCCATCCGCGGCTGTGGCCTCGGCCCAGCGCCAGCGCGCGCGACTCTGCCGCCGGCCTGGTCCACTTTCGGCCCAGAAGGCCCGCGCCGCTCTAGGGTTTAGATCTAGAGCGTCCACCGTGATCCGACGGTCATCCGCAGTTCTAGTTGGATCAAAACCAAGCAACCTATCGCCCCGATCGGACCCTAGGGCCACTCTTTCTCCTCTTCGCCTCTCACGCGCCGCTCGCCTCTGTCCCCTACGGGACTTCGCCGGCAACGGCGTCGAGCGCCACCGCGCGAGAGCGCCGGCCGCCGGCGACGGCGTCTACCACCGCGCCGCGCATGCCTTCCCTTCTCATTTCTCTGGCAGAGAGAGAGAGAGCGAGACGGCTGCGCCTCTGCTCCCCCTCGCCTCTCGACGGCGGCCTCTGTACAGCTCGCCGGGCCACCTCGCCGCGCGCAGTTGCCGGCGACGGCCACCGCGCGAGCCTGTCTTTCCCTCCTCTTTTCTGTTCGTCTGTCCACCGCGCCGCGGAGAGAGAAAGCGTGAGACAAACCCACTTCTGCTCCCATGTGCGCGACGACAGCGATCCGTGGCGCCGTTGCCTCCCCTTCGCCGGTGACGCGTTTCCCTTAGCGGAAGCGCGCCGCCGTCGAACGGCGTGGCTGCGGTGCCCCCTTTGCCCTTTGCAGGGTGTTTGTCCTTCTTTCGGATGCCTCGGCTTGCCGATGCGCATCTGAGTCGAGAGGGACGGCGCGGCCTTGCGGCGGCGCTCTTTGCCGGCGAGGCCATAGGCCATACTCCGGTGAACTTTGGGGGTTTTCTTTACTCTGCCCTGCTAGGGTTCTTTGGGGAGGGATGGAACTTTTGCTTTGAATTCTTTCTACCGAAAAGGTCTAACCTGATTTGGCTGATACCATTGTTTGAGTGCTTTGGATCTAGTCGGTTAGATAGAGTCCCCCACGAGCAACACCACGGGGTGGCCCCGACAACCAGCAGCCCGGGTGGCGCCAGATGTTGTTGCTGCTTTCCGCTAGCCATGGCCGCCGCAGCCACGGCCAAAGCAACGCCCACAGACCATCACATCGGCTCCGGGCGACGAGCTCGCCAGCAGGATACGATTTCTTTTTGTATTTTTTACAGGGACCTGGTTCCTTATAATTTTTATTGTAGGGGCCCAATTGCATTTTTTAAGAAAATGGGCCCCGCTTGTCATAACCTGTCAACGGTCAACCTGACAAGTGGGCGCGAGCTGTCACGATCTAGCTTAAAACTTAACTATTCAACCATTAGGGTTTTTTCGAACAGCGAACCAAAATAGTGGTAGCATTCTGAGAAATTAAAGAAAAATGTAGTTTTCCTGAACCTAGCCCATATTGTGGTAGTATTTTGCTATTTACTCGATGAATATAGGTGTTAGAATTTTTTGTTGATTACATGATGTTAATACTACACAACATGCAACTTCAATATAGTGATATTTAGACGTCGGGGTTAGAATACATAGAAAAATACAACTTTTTGTGAAAAATATTAATTTCATTTCAATCAAGGTGGTTCATTACAGTCCTCTTGGCAAAGAGTGCCAATTTCGTCTGGGC
Organism: Triticum aestivum; assembly: GCF_018294505.1. Classification (NCBI taxonomy): domain Eukaryota; kingdom Viridiplantae; phylum Streptophyta; class Magnoliopsida; order Poales; family Poaceae; genus Triticum; species Triticum aestivum. Next base: position 4,610,762 of record NC_057794.1, on the reverse strand, counting down.
CATGGCAGAGCCAGACGGCCGTGTGAGTAGATGGTCTACCCATTTGTGCTAAAACATGAGCTACATTATTTTGGCTTCTCCTAACATGTGCTATAGAGTAATCACGCCCAGACTTAAGTAGTAGCTTCCCTTCCTCAACTAAAGCAGCCATTGAAGATCTATTTGGCGTGTCATCCATAAGCATTTGAGAAGCCACAGAGCAGCCTGTTTTGATGATAAAAGGCTCTGTGCTCCACTCCAAGGCGAGGGCAATGCCTTCTGCACATGGTGAAACTTCCGCTTCAAGGGCGCTAGAACATGTACGAAGAAAACGACATGATGCAAAGACGATATGTCCTTCACGGTTCCGCAGTATCATACCAGCTCCTCCCGTCCAATTCTCCTCAATGAACGCTCCGTCTGTATTCAGCTTGTTCTAGCCCGACGGTGGCCGGTTCCATCTTTTACATGTACTTGCATCTTTTACTTGCACTGGTTGGCATGCATGGCTACGTCCGTCCTGGTACACCACCCTCTTCCCCTTCTCAAAATTTGCTGCAGGATTCTGCTATAAGCACAAGAGCGACATCATATAACTATTCAAAAATGGCGGGACGTAGCAATGGGAGTCGTCGGCTTGTGGTGTGTCAGCTCGTTGTGTACATGCCAAGTTCTCCATAGTGTCATCAATATAGGAAGTCGTTCCTCCTCACTGCTCTTGTTGAGAAGATGCAGCAACCACTCCCGTCCTGTATGCTCGATGTTTTCCAACTAGGGCATTCTCCAATGCTCACTCATCGCACGCCAGAGTCCTTGGGCCATTGGACATCTGCAAAAAGTGACAGAAAAATACAACTTGGCATAGATGGTATGCTATCTAAAAAAAAGGCAGCCCGGTGCACATATCTCCAGCTTGCGTAGGGTACTAGGGTTTGGGAAAGGATTCGGCCACTTTTGGTCCTTTGTAGGCAGTCTTTCCATGCATTTCATGGAGAAATATAAACAAAATGTTTCAGCTCAGTAGCTGCGGAAAGAAATAAGGAACGACAAACAAAGTGACAAAAGGCCGGCTGGCCGGCTTCTTTGATGTATATTTTTTGTTTTCTCTCTTGTAATTAAAGATAGATGGATTTGGCAGGCAAAGGCATCACGCGCTTTCTCACCATGGCTCTTGCTATCTCCGCAGCACGTCCGGCTTTAAACCACCACGCGGTTTCTCTCCCACGCCTGAGAACCCCACACTGCTCCCGAGGACGCCCTTGCCGCCGTCCACCACGCCGGACGGTGCGACATCGACGAAAGCTTTTGTTCTCCTCAACAAGGTTACTCAAGATCAACATGTCTTCCCGAACTGCTCCTCTCTGTCTAGTCTACCTGGCCGCCTTGTGATTTTTCCCCCTATTTCACACTCTTCATTCATCTTTCGGCAGCAAATCGATCGATCCATGGCCGTTGGTTGGGACTGGGATTCTGCGGCATTCATAGCCATAGTTGGCTGGTTAGTCTCACCCATCATCACTTTGCTCTTGCCCAACATCCTCTCCTGCGGGTTCGACGCGTCGCGGAAGCTCTGGGAGCTGGAGATCCACGTTATCCCGGAGCTGAACAAGACGCTGCTTGCCGTGGATCAAAAGAGGATGCTGCATAGGGGAGGAATATCCGATGTGGCCACGCTCGACAAGATGGCCGCCGTGCTGAGGCACGCCCGGGAGGAGGCCGAAGACATCTTCGACGATGCTCAGCACAAGATCGTCGGCGGCGACAGCATCTTGCAGACCTGCAACACGAGAATTGAGCGCATCGCCCGGAGCGGATCGGCTCAGCTACTGCAGTGGGCGCGGAATATCTTCTTGCGTAGGTCAGAAGATGCGCTTCCAGTGATTTCCACTGCTGTTGCGCCCTCTGGCGAGCCCGTCCCGGTGACTGCACCCTCTGATTCCTCGGGATGGTGGTCCTCTTGCTGGTGCAGCTCCTTCTACTTGCTCAAGTTCTGTTGTACATCACTATACAACTCAGTAGTTGATGTGTTCAAGGTTGCCTGCTTATACAGAGATTGGTCCTATGACGTGGTTGGCATCACAAGTTATCAGGTACTACACCCAATTCAAAGTGGTACTACTCATCTACACTACACTGCCTCACCAAAATAAGCAGTGTACGTGGATATTAAGTTTCTATTTTAGAGCTAATTTACAGCCTATTAATTTCATCTGTAAGAACTAAACAGTGCATGTCTACATAGATTCAAAGTTACCGAAATAATTCATATGCACCCGCATGAATAGTAAAACAAAAAATAATAGTAAAAAGTTCAAAAAACATCTGAAATTTTTTAGAACATGCTCTTGTCTTCTAACTGTACATAAATTTTCGCGAGAAAGGACAAGGGTAGTGCCTGGGTTGGAAGACTAGAGCATTCAGATTTGTTTGAACTTTTTACTTACCGTTCGTGCGGGTGCATATATAGGAGCGCGAGCTTAGAAACGTCACCCTCAAAAAGTTAGAACTGTGCATGATCCATTGTTATCAGCCGAATCATCCCGTTTTTCAGGAAGCGATCTTCAAAATAAGATAAGTTGTAGATATATTCGGATAAACCTTTAATCACATGTCACATGTTTATTTTTTTCCCTCATGGTCTGTTTTGTCCTACCAATGATTTTTGTCTTTTTTCTGCATTTCCCTTTTTCCCACTAGTGATATCTAATTGGTTTGCACTATACTCGTTTGTTATTTTACGGCTTACAGGAGAATGCAAGTGCATCACATTCTCTGGGTGCGGCTATCTCGAGATGGAACTTGAAGAGAAGAATAGAGGAGTTAGAAAGAGTCGTCAATGAAGTGAAGAAGTCAGAACTCTTGTGTGTACCAAGGGATATTGCACCTGATGATATTGCCAACAAGAACAGGTGCCGAATTAGAACTGCTAGCAAGCGGAAGGTATTTGGTCGAGAGGAGTTGCGTGACGATATCATGACAAGGTTCCATGAGACACCGCACGGTGATGCACCAAGCTCGAGTACTAGTCCATGTTACTCTGTGATTGGCATATATGGTGTTGCAGGTTCTGGGAAGACTACCTTTGCACAATATATTCGAGATTACATAAAGGAGGAATGCAAGCAGAAACTTTTTGACACCATCATGTGTATTCATGTGTCTGAGACTTTCAGTGTGGATGATATATTTCATGAAATGTTGAAGGATATTACCAGTAATCGACACTCCAATATTTCAGATCATGAGGAGTTGGAGGAGAAGTTGAAGGAGTCATTGTGCGGCAAACGTTTCTTCCTGATACTGGATGATCTCTGGGTGAAGAGCAAGAATGACATACGGCTGGAGGAACTAATTTCTCCACTTAATGCTGGGATCAAAGGAAGCACCATCCTCGTGACGGCTCGAACCAAAGATGCAGCTGGAGTTTTGTGTGCTGACGAACCTATTAAACTGCCAGATTTGGATGAGGATCAATACTTGACGATGTTTATGCATTATGCATTGGGCGGAACAAGTGTTGGTGCTGATGAATTTGTACGGGTTGGGAGATTGATAGCAAACAAGCTACATAGATCACCTATTGCAGCGGTAGTAGTGGCAGGACGGCTTGGGACAAACCCAAATATCAAATTTGGGAAAAATATTGAAAAGCTTGACATGTTGAATGATACCATGCATGCTCTTTGGTGGAGCTATCAGCAGCTTAATCCGGACATTAGGCGGTGCTTAGAATACTACAATATTTTCCCCAAAAGATTCAAGTTGACAAGAGTCGAGTTAGTCCGCCTTTGGATAGCCCAAGGGTTTGTAAAGAACAGTTGTGCAACGGAGGACACGGAAGATGTAGCTGAGGGCTACATTCAAGAGTTAGTGGCATGCTCATTTCTTCAACCAGAAGGAGATTACTTTACAATTCATGATCTTATGCATGATTTAGCAAAAAAGGTCTCCGGAAGTGATTACTTTAGGATCGAGAATAAATGGATCGAAAGTGGCGAAGGGTGGAAAGGAGATGTTCCTCGAGATGTTCGTCATCTTTTTGTTCAAAATTATGATTCAGAATGGATTACGGAGAAGATCCTTAGATTGGAAAAGTTACGCACCATTTACGTTGTTGAAAGGGGTACACTATTAGAGGATAAAGTCATTGAGAGTATATGCAAGAGGCTGCCGAAATTGCGCGTACTGTCCATTGATTGGAGTAATCAATATTGTGCACTTGAAAACCCCAGAAAGTTCTTGATCCCAGAATCTATTAGTCAGTTAAAGCACCTACGCTATCTTGCTTTCAGGACAGAACTTTCTTGCACGATAAATTTACCAAGCGCACTAAGTAAACTTCACCATATCCAGTTGCTGGATTTTGGTTATGGTGAAATTTTGGAATTTTCCTTTGCTGACCTTGTCAACCTACAACACATGATCTGCCATAGTGACTTTCCTAACATAGGCAGGATGACCTCACTCCAAACGTTGCCATGCTTCATTGTAAAGAATGAACAAGGGTATGAAGTAAAGCAGTTGAGGAATCTAAACAAGCTTCGTGGCGACCTATGCATTCTTGGCCTTAACATTGTTAAAAGCAAGGAGGAAGCTCTTGAAGCCAATCTAGCTGCCAAGGAACGGCTCACATGTGTGTCACTATGGTGGTATCCTGGTGATACAAGGTGCAATTCAGAAATCCAAGCAGAGGTAATCGAGGGCTTGTGCCCTCCCGTGGGGCTTGAAACACTGCACATCTTTTACTACCAAGGTACGAGGTACCCAGATTGGATGGTAGGTAAGCACAACGGTGGTCCAAAGGACCTGCAAGAACTTTGGTTAAATGGATGGAGTCAACTAGGCTCTGGCCCTGAACTCGAGGCTGTCCCACATCTTCGTGTGCTCCGCTTTTCGGCCTGCAGCTGGAAATTTTTACCAAACAATATGGAGCACCTCACATCGCTCAAGGAATTGTCCATCACTGACTGCAAAAATATCAGGTCGCTTCCAACATTGCCCCAATCTCTTAAGATGTTTCGTCTTGAGGGTTGCAATGATGAGTTTATGAAGTCTTGTGAAACAGTCGGACATCCAAACTGGCAAAAGATCAGGCACATCTCCGAGAAAACATTTAGATGTAAGACTGTAATCCCCTTTTGCTTGACCTTTTGGTATTTGTATAAACATTGCTTGTGCAACATGATGATCTGCTACTAATTAACTCTGCTTATGTTTTGTTCATCAATTTTCTACTGATTGACGTATCAGAGAGGCGGTGAAGGACGTCTGATGGTTTGGTATCAATCCTGAGAAAATTTGGGCATAGCAAGACAGCGAATGATGTTTCAACCCTTTGATTGAAATGCCATGCCAAGGTATCCTGGAGCTGTGTGGTGGTTTCTTGATGATTTTCATGGGCGCTGAACTATTTACCAGTGTGCCTGCTGTAATTTTAATAACATTGTTTCAAATGCCAAGCCAAATTTATGGCTCCGGATTTTTCTTTCGTATGCATTAAACTGCCACTAGTTTGGGTTATACTATTTGTGAGTGAAATGGATGGTTTGTGATGATACCAAGTGGAGATTGACTTGTAGTAACGTTGGAAGTTGATTAAGCTATGTATTATTATTTCAGGGTGCTATGTATGTGAGGGAACTGAATAATGTGCTCTCTTGTTTATGTTCTTATGAGATTTTTATCCTGATATATGGCAATATTATCAAGCAATTTTCCAATCCAGATGTGATGGATGCGTGCATTTAACTGTTATTTTCAGGTTTGCGTGAGGCTTTTGAAGGCCACCGTGGGAGGGTCGATCGACCATTCATTCACAGTCGAAGTCGCTGGACCAGTCATTAACCACGTAGGAGGGGGTCGGTATGTCTAGCTCTGGCGTCCCCGCTCGCGGCGGGTGAGCGCCCGCGGCGGCGGCGGCCCGATCTGCCAGCTCCGTCCTTCCCTGCGTCCACCGATTACAGATCCGAGACCCCCTCAGCCTCCTCTCTCCCCTCCCTGCAGAAGATTTGGCGCCATGGCGCTCCTCCAGTGCACCCGGCATGTGTCTGCGGCCACACCGGCGGCGGCTGTCGCCACCTCCGTGCCAGGTGCCAGCTCCACGCCCCCAGCGCTGCCGCCGCCTCTCGCCGCCGCTGGGCTCGCCGCGGCTGCCCTTGCCTCCTGCAAGGCCGCCCCAACCTCCGGTGGCCATTTCTCCCAAGCTGGCCACCTCCCCGTCCTGCAGCAATCCTCGTCTGATGCTCGGCCCGATTTGGATCAGGAGCAAGCTGCGCTGGGCCAGCTCGTCCTAATTGGCAGTGTTTTCATGGAGGTGCCGCCAGGCAAGTATGCTGCTCCGGCTCTGCTGGACGCTTCTGTCACGGCATCGCGTGGTCTTGACTGCAACGGTGTGAGCTCCAATGAGGATGTAGTTGTGGAGATGGCGCTGCAGACGCCGCTGGCCTCGGCCAGTGCAGACCAGCTGACCCGCCGGCCGCATTCTGTGTTGTGGGCTTCTGCTGCTGATGAAGACGACGACGAGGATGACAGTGAGGATCTGGCCCCCAGGAGTCCGCCGGCTGCTGCCAAGGTCATCGACTCCGACTCCGCCAAGGTGTGCATGGAGCACAGGCCGGACACAAGAGGGGGTTGGCAGGAGGTGCTGCCGCGGCGAGGTACGCGGCACCCGTCATCACTGGCCCCTTACATTGGCTGCTCGCCCCATCCCTGCTTGGCTGTATGGCAGATGCTGCAGATGCCTTGCTCCTGGGCACCGTGCGGCTGTTTGCAGAGATCCACTTCGGTGCTCCCGATGTTTGCAGAATGGTCACCTTGCGCGCGAGTGCCGCAACCCCTGGCGTCCTCTCAGCTCGCTAGCATGCCTTGTCATGCCGCGCGTCGGCATCGAGCATCGTCAAGCTCCAGCTTCCTGTGAAGGTTCGATGAAGTTCGTGCTTCCCTCCGAGCAGCTTCGTTGTGGGTCCTGGGCGTCTGTCGTCTCTGGTACTGCTGGCTCGGCTACCCTGTCTGACGTGGAGCTACAGTCCACACTGGCAGATCAGTCCAAGATGCTGCAAGGCTTGATGGCACGTGTTGAGAGCTTTTTGGGGCGGCTGACCAAGCTCTCCCTCGTGCCGGCTCTGTTGCCGACTGCTCCGACGCCGCGACCTCCTGTTGTTTCTGGTGTTGGTCCCATGGGAGATAAGGGGACGAAGCTCTTCGGTTGTTTCTCCCCTCGTACTGGGGTCAGTTCTTCGCCAGTGTCTGTCTTGCCCCTTGTGTCAGCTACTATTGAGGGTGAGGCCATTGCCGGGGTCGTCACCACTGTGTTGCAGGTCTTGCCCGAGCTTCAACAGCTATGTGTGAGACCAGCTTCGCCTCCATCTGTAGAGCATATGGATGTCGATGCGCGAGCGACCTCATGTGAGGGACATGATTCTCCTTTGTCATGTGAGCAACTGGTGGAGGCGCCCGAGTCCATTGTGTTGGTGGCGCCTGAGTCCATTGTGTCACTGGTACCTGTGGCTGATGACGTTGACGCGGTCAGTATATTGGCGCCTGATCCTTCAGCGCCCAGCCAGCCGCTCGCCTTTGTGGATCGTGGAGGTTCCGACGTTGCGGTCACCGACTCGCATGTGCCCGTGAGGCACGAGGCGTCTGTGCGCGAAAAGGTTGATGAGATTCTCTTCGAGATTGTGATTCACAGTTTGCTCAAACGTTTGGAGAGGGCTAGCCCCGGATCTGGCAAGATGATTGTGGAGGAGGCTCTCAGGAGCAAAGCAAAGAAGAGTGACGCCACAGGAAAGGCGTCCGCAGCTGCTTGATGATTAAGTGGATTTTGGTGATGAGCATGGTCTTTAGCGATGTACTCTTGTTGGGCTCTTCTTTGCGATGTAACAGCGTGAGGTTTGATCGACCTTGCGTGTCCGGTTTGGTTGTCGGGTTGATCGTGTGGTTATGGGATTGCATGCTCTGTGAGTAGTTCACATGTGGTGAGTTTGTATCGGTTTTCGCCCGGTTTTCCTTTAATTAACCGGGCAATTCTCTTCTGCTTAATTAATCGATGAGGCAAATCTTTTGCCTCCGTTTCAAAAAAAAAAAAAAGGCGCTGGACCGGACGGCAAGAACATTCGGGACGACATGGAACCCTGAGGGTAGAGAACCCCATAAGCAGGCAGACTGAGATTTCCAAGCAACGAGTTGATCAATTAGAATTTACCTAGTAGACACTGGAAGGGGAAAGAAAACTGCATTACGTGTGTTATTAATAATCTGGTACTAATGCTCACGGGATGGGACTACAGCAGTCCACAGAGAACATTCCCCACCAGCCAGCCGGTCCTCCTCCCACCCTAGCCGTACCTCCTCCCAAGTCTAGCTGCCCCTCCTCCTCACACCCCCCCCCCCCTCTTCCCTTCCTCGCCGCCGCCTGAGACAGCCGCCGAGCAAGCTCAGGGCGCCAGGATAGTGGCAGTGGGGCCTCGGTTGCCCTGCATCTGCGTGGGGAACCTTGGATCTGGAGCGGTGGCTCCATTGGCCAGGCACGGCCGGCTAGCAGCTGTGCGGGCGGTGGATCTGGTGTCCCGGCGACGCGGGCGGCGGGATCCGGTGGTCGTTGGCGCTCGGTGCGCGCGATTTCGCGCCTCCCCTCCTCCCCTGTTCGGCGTGCGGGCCAGCCTGGTCGGGCTGCGCTTCCTCTTGGTCGCCGGTTCTGTACAGGAGGCGCTGCTGGTGGCAGGGATCGAGTTTGGGCGAAATCCCTGGCCGGCCATGACCGGCCGTGCCGACGGTGACGCCTGAGGGCGCCGTTCCCCTCCCTGGAGGCGTCGGTATGGACTGATCTTCTCACTTCACCTTCCCCCTAGGTCTCCCGGGCGAAAGCCCTAACTTTGTTGGGTGGCGGCGGCGCTCACGGCGTCGTTCCCTTCTTGAAGGCGTCGCTTTGGGAACCTTGGAGTTGGGTGGCGCTTGTGGGTAGTGGGTGACGTCGGTGGTGCGGCCCTATCCTAGCATGGATTTACGTCCGTTGCTTGGAGATGGACTCGCGTAGGTGGATGTCGTTGGCTAGCGTCGTGGTGGCGTCAATGGCGGAGGACCTGCCAAGGCTCACGTAGGTCGAGGTCGTCGTTTGGCGTCGTCGTGGCATTGATGGCGGAGGACCTGCCAAGGTTGTCACCTCAATCTGCTCTGAAGATGGACCAGTCACAGATGGCGGCGACGACACATGTGAGTGCGTCGGACCGGTTTGAGCCCCGGACCCGGCAGATGGCTTGGTCGGGGCCTCCGGCTTTAGATGTTATGCTTAGGTGAGAGGTCTGGGTATGCTTAGGTGAGAGGTCTGGGTATGTGGCCCAGCTTGCACCCTTTCATCATTTGGACGGGAGTAGTGGCAGATGTTGTCAAGATGACGGATTCAGGCATATTGTCGTTCTACTTTATAAGGCCCTTGAGAATAATCAATAAAATGGCCGTATGCATCTCCCAGATACAGAGGCCGGGGTCATCCTCCTTTTCCAAAAAAATGCTCACGGGATGTGACCTGACCGAAAAAAGGGATCTAGCTCCCGTGTCACTCCTGGCCGACACCGGGGCGTCCTCAACCTTAGCCGCCGGTCTCCTGTACATCGGCTGCCACTCCTCGTCGTCGCCGCTGCCGGTGAGCGCGGTGGCGGTGGGGCCTGCTCATCTAGCTCATGGGCACGTGCCACTCATTGATTCTAGTGGCGTCTTCCCTGCACCAAGCGCCCTTAGCGGCCGCCAACGCTCCTCGTAATTGTTGCGTGAATAAGCCGCGGCGTCCGCGTTGGGTGCAACAGGCGCGTGCATGGGCGCGCGTCGGGCGCGTTGGGCGTGGGCGGCTCCGTGGCGTAGGTGTTGTGTGTGTGCGTGTGTGGGTAGTGTCTTGGGTGCGCGTGTGCATGTACACGGGACGCGTTGTAGTAGGCGTAGTCAGTTGGCGACTTGGTCCGGGGAGAAGGAGGCGATCGGGGTGGGCTCGCCGCGGTACGTGCGTACGGGCGCGCGTGGTGGACGCAGCCAGGGCGGACCGGATTGTGGGCTCGCACAGGAGGGAGCGTGGGGATCGTGGACACTCTGGCCTGGGTATAAATCCGGTGTGGAGGTCGTTGTAGACTGGCGTGGTGGTAGCTCGAGTTGTTGATTGAGGATATACATAGCCGTTGTTGCAGCTGGGGCGTTCGTGCACCAGGAACACCACCGTGCCCTCTCGTTCTGTCAGTCTTCTTCTTCCTTGGTACAGTTTGTGCTAGAGTGAAGTGAGAGAGAGAGACAGAGGTAGACTAGCGCAAGAGCTAGGGTAGACAGAGAGCTACGCCAACAGTAATCTTGCAGCCATGGGCAACATGGATCTGGAGCGAGCAACGGATCCCTCCGATGCGGCGGTCCCTGGCGTGCATTGGGTCAAGGGCGCGGTGACCTGCTTCTTGAGCTGGCTTTCGTCGGTTGCTGCTCCTCCGGCACTGTTCTGCGGGCGGTTCTTCGGGCGCGACGAACCCTCCATGGTCGCGGTCTAAAGGCTGCGTGGCCATGGATTAAGGGCAGGGTGAACTGGGTGCGCGAGTTGTGGCGCTCGCCGGTTGCTGCCCCTCCGATGCTCTTTGAGTTCTGGACTGGAGTGGTACTAAAAGGACTTCGTGAGGGTTGTTCTCTCCGGATCTGGTGGTTGTTGTTGGTGGTTATGCAATTTATGGACAGTGACTTGACACAGAGGGTATGGTTGTGCTTCGACGGCGACGGGATACTAGCCCGACGCATGTAGCTGCTGGGATCATAAAAAAGTGATGGCGGCAACACATGATTGACTTCGATTTGGTGCTGCTTTTCGGGTACACAGTCTCGAGCTCCTGGGTCAAAACTCTAGGTCTGACGGCAATGACGTTGTTTTTTGCAAATTTACCTTGTTGAAGGCATTGCTCGAATATGCTTAGGCTTGTTCTTCAGTGTGAAAACCTAGATTATGAGCTCTGGTGGTTGGATCCAGTGACGATGACTATGACGCTTGAGTGACGTTTCCTTCTTGAAGGTGTTGCTGTTGAAGAGTATCGTTGTCCTTGAGGTGTCAAAGAATTATTGGTGTGGATATGGTTGTTGTTTGTAGGTTGCCAATCAAGTTCGGTCGCTTTGTTTTTCTTTTTACACTTAGGCATAACTTTGGTCCTGTATGACTTTGCTCTTTGCCGTCGTGTTTTGTATATATTGGTATTGGCTGTGTGCATCTTATCTATGCAGAGGCCGGGTGTGTACTCATTATGTTTTGTATCCATTTGATGCTTCATATTGAGTTAATAAAATCTATCCTTTATCCAAAAAAACTAATGCTCACTCATTCTCTCGTGGATACCGAAGGGACTGCTACAACGAAACTGCTCCATGCATGATAGTTTGTGAATCGTGTGATCTCTATCGTGTGCATCGCACGACTCTTGCTACAATTTGCTAGCTGGATATTATTTTACAATCTTGCTACAATTTGCTAGCTGGATATTATTTTAAGAACAAAGCAAGAAGCAGAATCAGAGCCGTTTGCAGTGATCTGGTCCTGTCGATTTTTTAGGGCAGTCTGGTCGTGTGGATGAACTCTTCCGATCGATCTACGTGTGCGTTTTACTTGCGAGTTGGACCAAGTCCGTCACCCACCGTCCAAGTGCTAACCCAACAGCGGTCGGGCCAGAGTCGCCCCGATCCTATTCGGCGCCTTCTGCGATAGTTTTTTTAGCAGTAAACCACACTTTATTGATCATGGTAAGGTTTACAGGAATTGACATATGGTCATGGGGGTTCCCAACCACAGGTGGTGCCCTTGATCTAGAGAAACAGGAAACCTTTTTTTTGACAAACAAAACATTTAATTCATTTGAAATAACAAGCACACCGTTTGTGCTAAAGGTTAAAATTTGAGCTTCTATATTCGCCTTTTGTCCTTCAAAAAGATGGACTGACAACGGGCTTTGAAAAATTCCCTTGTGGATTTCTTTCCGCCTAGCAGTCAAAATTCCCTAGAGGGTTATCACTAGATTGACCAAACTTGCATGCGGCGGTACTTCTATCATGGAGAAGATCCATTATTTGACACTCAGTTCAGTTGTTGCATTCATGTGTTCGGCGTGCACCAAGCCCAGACACAACTCACCAGGGAACATTGTAGTAAGGAGTGTCTCCATGAGTCCTCCATACTACGTACAAATTCGACAGTGGTCCGGGTCCACCATCTTTCTCTTATGTCAAATATCTTCGATTCCAATAGATTGTTGCGCTATTCGCCAAAGGAAATTCCGTGTCCTCCCCGACATTTCAACGCGCCAAGGAGAAGACCAAGATCTTGCTTTGGCCTCCTGAGCAGATGACCCCGTTGTTCCCTCCAACCAATTTTCTCTTTCAATCTTGGTTGCCACTAGGATCCGGTATGCATACCTTACTGCAATTACCCTTTTTTCTCAAAATTACATGCCCAAAAGTCTTCGATGTTCTTAGTGCATAGCGGAATACTCATGATTTCATCTCGGTTAGCAGCTATGGACACTTGGTTAATTAACTCTCGTCTTCAGGTGGCCGTTGTGTTGTCGATCAACTCACTAACAAAAGTGGGTGGGTCAGTCTAGAGACAAGCAAAAGGTCTTAAAACTTAATCTCTTGGTTGGGTCCTCCGGCTTTAGATGTTAGGCTTTGGTGCGATGTTTGTTTGGTATTAGGCTCGGACTATTGGCACCCCTTCATCAAGTGAATAGGATTAGCGGCAATTGTTGCTAAGATGGTGGCTTCAGACTACCTGATGTACTACTTTGTTAGGTATTTGTGAATAATTAATAAAATGGCTAGATGCATCGTCCTGATGCAGAAGCCAGGGGTAATCCTGGAGCGCATTTTCAGCGCACGGCGGCATTGGCGCACTTTATCTAGGCCGTGTCATGCATGCTTCGAGATGGATACAATGAGTGCGTGTGTGTAATATGAATGATATACTGGTTCCCAATTGTAGCGCTATATACACAAGGCACGGTCCAGGATCGCAATAAAGTGCAGCCATATTGCCGCTCCTATTTGTGCCATCGTGTTGGGATCCGATGCCAAACTCGGCACAGGTCCAACTTTCTATGCGTTGAGCTTGTACTACACAACATGTGCCTGCATCAATGGATGCATCCTCGTGTCTGCTTGGCCCCGCTCATTTCAGGTGAACAGTGCATGAGACCTACACCTATTTAATGAATTTTGGCCCCACATATCACACGAATGGCTCATCCCTAATTTTGGCCCGGGCACTTTGTGTTTGTCTGCATGACCTACATGAATTTTGGCCTCGCATAAGTTTTGGCCCCGGTATTTAGTGTCTTTAAACGAGGGACCTGCCCGAGCTGTCCTAGTGCATGACCAGTGTTGCTGGCCATGACAGCTAGCGGTCTGTGTGAGAACTCTAACCTGGCGATTGATTAATCGAACTCTTACTTTGAAATTTGCTGAATGTGGTGCTTTGTGTGGGATAAGTCCAGTGTTTCCACTGTTAAAAATTGTACAACGGTGTTGTATAAACTGTGCAGGGTTGCGTGTGCTGTTGTAAACGTGTTGGGCAGGTTAGGATCGAACTCATAGCTCTATCTGTTAGTATCATGTAGGAGTATATGTTAGCAACTTAGCGTGAGATCAAACCTAACTAGCTGGGGGTAGGTCAAGAAGGGTCGTCTGGTCTGATCAAAACAGATGATTACAATGCGATGTACTGGGCGAGTGTCGGGGCAATTAGTACGTCTGATGGTTAGTAATGGAAATAATTAAGTTTTATAAACAAAAATTTGCTTGCGTGAACCCGGTTAGAACTACATGCATGTAACTGTGTGGCTCATATAACACTGTACGCCGTCCGTGATTAGCTAAAGTGCCGCAAGTGAACTTGCTCAAATGCTGGCTAATAAATCAAAGTTTTTATTCATCGTGCGGGAGAGATAACTCCTTGCCTAATCATGTTTACCATATAATGCATGCAGTATATAGTGCTTATTAATTAAACCCGCCGGACAACGATTTTTGTCTTGGGCATCTGAGGCAACTACAGAATAAAATCAATCTAATGACTGATTATGGGATAATAAATAAATGCCTTAAATGTGCATAATAACTATGTGCTCGGCATGGGTGAGGCAGGTAGTGTGGGGCCAAACTATTTGGCTAGCATCTCTGCCGGTCTTGACCACACCCCCCGATTCGGTACAAGTGGTCGGCATGTGTACCATGGCTGGTGCAAGTTACTATCTGAGCCAGAATTCGTCATACTAAGGGGCTCGATCGGGGAACATTTGCTGCTACCAGTAGACGAATCCAGGGCCAAACCATGGACTATACTAGTGATATACTACATGCTGTAATGGAAACGCTGCGTTGATATACATCGATTCATAACTGCGCTGTGCAGATCCACATGCAAAGGTGTGGTGCCGATAAGCATAGCACTAAACGCCGTGCACCAAAGGAGCTTTTCGGGGGTAATCCTCCTCTAAAAAATGCTCAAATTCTCCACAGTAACATCATAAGTATGTATCATGAAATTGAGCCCGAAATACACACCTTATGATTTAAGAAATACATTCATAATGATTTGAAGTATCTCGCATGTATACATCATGTGAGTTCTGACAATAAAAGAACCCAGTTTACAGCTTAGCACTGTGACCACCTGGGAAATGGCATGAGCCTCTTCCTCGGGAAATTGGAACCACAATCAATGTGAACAGAAACTAGTCGATCTCACAATTGGGTGCCACATGACCACTTGGTGCTTCAGGTAAGTTAAGCTCAGAATCAAAGATCAATTCCTTTGTCTGGATGGATGTACGATGGGATTGAATTTGAGTCAAAGTCCATATCAGCTTCGAAAGCATCAGTTTTCTTTATAATAGGAGAAAGAATTCTCAAAGTGAATACATAATTGTACATAACAGAAGTTACGATACCCACTTGAAAATATTACTACATCACTTAATCCGAAGGTGCTGAACCTTTTGTGAGAGAAACACTACTACCACATAATTGTACATTAATATTTTTTTCCTATCTATGCAGCATTTCACACAAGGTGCACCAATAAGCTATGCAGCCACAGAACCATGGAAGATACGGTATATCCAGCAAATGAGACCTATCAGATCTAATACAACATTCATACAGTGCCCAGGAGCCATGTGGCGGTTTTTTCCAAGTCAGCTCCTGACGGATGGGGCCCATCTGTCATAAACGCACTTAAACGGGCCCAGGAGGTCATACTGGAAAGACCGGCGACTAGGGAGCGCGGGGAGCATGGTGGGAGCATGGACCTGGCGGGGGCAGAGAAGAAGGGGTCGCTGTGGCATGTAGTGGGCAGCTAAATTCGGCATTTCGTCAAACTGGTAGTGTGGGGGAATTAATCTTTATGGCCTACTCCAAATTCTCTTCCTGTGACTGAAATCAATGCTCAAACCACCAAAACAGCATCAATGAACAGATTTCCTTATCCATGGCATCAATCACCAGAAGTTGTAGATCGAGAGAGCATGAGGCAGTGGCAACGCAAGCACCTACTGACCTGAGCAGGTGAGCACTTGGGAGTCGCGGAAGTTGGCAGTGGATTCACGAGATCCATCATCTCGTGTTGCATGCTCTGCAAATTTGAAATGCGGGTATGGATTCAGATGTCATTGAAAAAAAAGTAGACAGGAAAATAAGCAATCAAATGAGAGTGTATGTAATGTACGTTGAAAATCTTGAAACATTAATAATCTGGTAACCAACAGGATGCTGCATACAGTCTTCATGATCCCCTTCAGCTCCTTATTGCAGTCATCTGTTAATGAAAGACACTTCAACATAAGTTTGAGAGCCAGAATCAGAATATATCATAAACTCGATAGTAAGAAGGCAGCATACAGTCTGTTCAGCATCTTTAATTCCCTCCGATGCGAAAGCAACTTGGTCAAGATTATATGTTTGGTTGTACAGTATGTCACTACCGGAACAGGGCTCTAAGCCGACAGCCAAATGTATGCCGACGGCCACCGTCGGCCTAATCCGAGCTATGCCGACAGCAAGATCCTGGCCGTCGGCGTACAATGGCCGTCGGGCTATCCCCGTCTACGCCGACAGCAGCCGTCGGCTTATCCCGGACTACGCCTACAGCTGCCGTCGGCATATATAAGCCGTCGGCATAGATGCGGGCCCGCCGACAACACTCATCACGGCCGGCTAACGACGTCAAATCTATGCCGACGGCCGTGACGGGTGGCCGTCGGCATAGATATGGGTGACACGTCACCGATCCAGAGCGCACCGACCAGGACCTATGCCGCCGGCAGCCGCCGGCATAGCTGACACGTCATCGATCCGCGGCGCTGTCCATCTGCCCTGGCCGCAGGTATGCCGACGGCTTTGCCGTCGGCATAGTTTTTTTTTTCTTTTTTTCTTTTTTTCCATATAGTATTATTATTATTATTATTAAGCATACAGTATGTGTTAATAAGCATACATATAGATTGTGTTAATGAGCATACATATAGTATGTGTTAATAAGCATATAGTAAGCATACATATAGTTTTTTTTTTCTTTTTCTTCACTGTTTTCTTTATTATTATTATTATTTAACTAACTTACATACATTATGTGTTAATAAGCATACATACATTATTTTTCGGTTCTGTACAGAGCGGTGTGACCCCCCTCACGAACGGTGCCGCCGCCAGTCGGCAACTGGAATGGGGAACAGCCGCATCGGGTCTATACGAAGGGGACTTTGCTCCAAGTGTTCATATATATCGGATGACCTACCACAACCGGATGGTGTTATGCCATGTCCGAAGAGGCGGCACGCATCTCCGGGGTGTGGCCCCGTCACGGACGGCGCCGCCGCCGGCACCTGGAGGAGGGGAACGGACGCGTCGGGTCTACATGGAGTGGATGTATCTGTGGGTTTGGCCCGGATGTTGCTCCCGGGTGTCTCTATGGGCGGACCTGACACAACCGGGTGGAGAGGTCCACTGGTCAAAGCCCGTCCGTGCAAAGTCAAAGGGCTAGATCCCGTGGTCAAACGCTACAGGGTTAGCCGGGACGGGGGCCCTGGGGGGTAGCAATGCCACCGGAGCGTCGTACCGGGCCCTCATACATGCGGGGTAGTGTTGTGGCATGTCGGAAGAGGCGGCACACGTCTCCGGGGTGTGGCCCCCGTCACGGACGGCGCCGACGCCGGCACCTGGAGGGGGAAATGGACGCGTCGGGTCTACACGGAGAGGATCTTGCTGTGAATCTGGCCCGGATGTTGCTCCCCGGTGTCCCTTTGGGCCGACCTGACACAACCGGGTGGAGAGGTCCACTGATCAAAGCCCGTCCGTGGGAAGTCAAAGGGCTAGATCTCGTGGTCAACCGCTCTAGGGTTAGGCGGGACGGGGGCCCTGGGGGGTAGCAATGCCACCGGAGCATCGTACCGCGCCTCATACATGTGGGGTGGTGTTGTGGCATGTCCGAAGAGGCCGCACGCGCCTCCGGTGCATGGCCCCCTCACGGACGGCGCCGCCGCTGGCACCTGGAGGGGGGAAACTACCGCATCGGGTCTACACGGAGTGGATTTAGCTGTGGGTTTGGCCCAGATGTTGCTCCCCGGTGTCCCTCTGGGCTGACCCGACACAACCGGGTGGAGAGGTCCACTGGTCAAAGCCCATCCGTGCAAAGTCAAAGGGCTAGATCCCATGGTAAAACGCTACAGGGTTAGGCGGGACGGGGGCCCTGGGGGGTAGCAATGCCACCGGAGCGTGTCCGGGGTGTGCGTCGGGTCTACCTGGAGGGGATCTTGCTGTGGGTCTGGCCCGGTTGTTGCTCCAAAGTGTTCCTATGGGCTGACCTAACACAACCGGGTGGAGAGGTCTGCTGGTCAAAGCCCGTCCGTGCAAAGTCAAAGGGCTAGATCCCGTGGTCAAACGCTAGAGGGTTAGGCGGGAGGGTGGCCTGGGGGTAGCAATGCCACCGGAGCATCGCACCGGGCCCTCATACATGCGGGGTGGTGTGGTGAAATGTCCGAAAAGACGGCACGCGTCTCCGGGGCGTGGCCCCCCTCACGGACGGCACCGCCGCCGGCACCTGGAGGGGGAAACGGATGCGTCGGGTCTACACGGAGGGTATCTTGTTGTGGGTCTGGCCCGGATGTTGCTCCAAAGTGTTCCTATGGGCTGACCTAACAAAACTGGGTGGGAAGGTCCGCTGGTCAAAGCCCGTCCGTGCAAAGTCAAAGGGCTAGATCCCGTGGTCAAACGCTACAGGGTTAGGCGGGACGGGGGACCTGGGGGGTAGCAATGGCACCGGAGCGTCGTACCGGGCCCTCATACATGTGGGGTGGTGTTGTGGCATGTCCGAAGAGGCGGCACGCGTCTCCGGGGTGTGGCCCCCATCACGGACGGCGCCTCCCCTCCCCTCCCCTCTGTGTGGTTCCGGGAGAGGAGAGGGCTGAGCGGTTTAAAAAAATTAAAAATCTATATGAAATAATAATACATAAAAAAGGAAAATTATAACTATAAAAAAATTTAAAAATCTATATAAAATAAAAAGAATAAATATATAACTATAAGAAAACATTAAAAAATTTATATAAAATAAAAAAGAAAATAAAACTATGCCGACGGCAAAGCCGTCGGCATAGCTTAGGCCATACGGTAGGCGTTACGCGGATCAGTGATGTGGGTAATAAAAAACATATAAAAAATAAAAAAGTATGCCTACGGCTAAGCCGTCGGCATAGGTGACACGTGGCCTCCTCACGTATGCCGACGGCTTAGCCGTCAGCATAGTCTGCCTTATCCACCCGCGGGGCGAACCCCCTCCACTCATTGCCCATCGCGCCCCCGACGCTGCGCCGCTCCCCGCCGCCCCCACGCTGCGCCGCCGCTCCACCCGCGCCGCTCCCCGCCGCCTACCGCCGCCCGTGCCCCTCCCCGCCCCTCGCCCCGACCCTCTCCGCCCCTCCTCGCTGCGCCGCCGTCCACCCGACCCCGCCCCGGCCTCCCAACCCCACCCCGACCCCACAACGCCGCCGTCCACCCGGCCCGCGCCGACCCCTTCTCGCGCCGCCGCCGGCCGCAGGGCTCCCTGCCCTGGCTCGGCCTCCCGGAGCTCGCAGGCCGCCCCAACGAGCACTCCTGGGCGCGGCTTCGGCCGGCCCTGCTTCGATGAGCACTCCCGCCCCAGTGAGCTCCTCCCTCCATCGCCAGACGCCGCCGTGCCCGCTCCCAGCCCCAGTGAGCACCCGTTGTTCTCGTTGCTTGTGTTCATGGTTGCTGGATGAATAGATAGATGCTAGATAGATGGATGGATGCTAGATGAATATATAGATGGATGCTAGATGAATAGATAGATGGATGGATATTTAGATATATACTAGATAGTTTTGTGTAGTTTTATTAGGTATTTACATACATACTAGATAGTTTTTACTAAGTTTGTGAATATAGATGAATTAGATGTTGGGCAAATTTGTGATAGATGGATGGATATTGGTCAAGTTAGTGTTATGGTCATGTTGATTCATATATAAGAAGCAAATCGAGGCACTTGGTTTCTAAAATACTTAATAAAGATTTTTTTTTTGCAATTTGACATTTTGTTTCATGTCGATTCATAATGTTGTGCCAAATGGTTAATGTGAGGTGAAGACCTAATTTTTTTCACTTGATGGAATTAACAGGATTTGTGGTGTTCCCATCTTCGTGGAGTGACCGTCGACGTTGGAGGTGTTGGTCCAGGATCGTCCCTCCTTTGATCGACTACATCCTCTACATCGGAGGGTGAGCAGCAATTCCATGACCTCGTCCACTTTTTTCCATGTCACTAGATTAAATTTTCACATCAAGTCGCGTAACCTAGGTCTCCCGTCCGAAAGGGTTGCATCGATAAATATGCATTCAATTGCATATTTATCACCGCAGCTCTTTCGGATTGTCCAGCACTTTCCACGGACAGCCCGAGGATGTGTAGATTGGGTACGTTGTTCATGCTCTACCCCGTTCCGAGACAGGATTTCGGCGGCGCCTCCCTGTTGTTCTCCGGATGCACATTCTCTCGGCATTTTGCCGAGATGTGTATCTGGAGAACAGCGAGGAGGTGCTGCCGAAATTTTGTCTCGGAACGGGGTAGAGCGTGGACAACGTACTCAATCTACACATTCTCGGGTGGGATTAGGACCCATCTTTACCTATTAGAGATGTAGGTGGATTAAACGCGGTAGAAACTGAAAATTTGATGTGATTAATTTAAGTGAATCCTTAATTATGTTGTGTGGGTTGCAAAAAAGCAGAGGATGGTAGATAATCAGTGGATGTACAGTGGTTTTATCCGTCGGAATCGAGTAACATCAGAGTGGATCGCGAAAACTGATGTGTATTTGAAGGAGATATTCCATCGTCCAATGAGAATTATCCCACCATGCCCCTGTGCGAGATGTGCCAGACGTCACCATAGAAATCAGACGGACATGAGTGAGCATCTTCGCACGCACGGATATATGCCAAACTTTGACATGCCGCCGATAAACATAGCCGAGCAGGACCGTGGTAGAGAGGAGGTGATGCGACAACGCATCGATGGATATGAGGACGACGGGGTCAGGGACATGCTAGATGATGTCATTGTTGCAGAAACGGCAAATGCGACACCTTCAGAGAATGAACCGGAGGAGCCGGAGGCAACCACAAAGGCCTTCTTGGAGGTCTTGGCCTCGTCCAAGAAACCTCTTTATGCGGGTGCGAAAATATCTCAGCTGGATGCCATCTCGCAACTGATTGCAGTCAAGGCTGAGTATGGCTGTAGCCAGAAATGCTTCAAAGCATTCCTGGGAGTATGGGCTAACAGCCTCCCTGAGTGTCATGAACTGCCGAAAAGCATGTACGATACAAAGAAAATCATGAAGGCACTCTCTATGGATTATGAGAAAATAGATGTTTGCCCGAAGAATTGCCTTTTGTTTAGGCACGAGTATGCGGATGACAAGTACTGTAGGAAGTGCGGTTCGTCTCGGTACATTGAGGTGGTCGGTGAGGATGGTGAGAAAAAGCAGCTAACCATCCCCGTTAAGGTTCTTCGATATCTTGATTTTATAAAAAGACTGCAGCGCCTTTTCATCACGAAGGAGTCTGCCAAAATGATGAAGTGGCACAAGGAAGGTATAAGGTACAATCCAAAAAAAATCATACATCCATCGGGAGGGGAAGCGTGGAAGTCATTCGATGAAGAATACCCCGAGGAAGCAGCCGAGGCCGGGAATGTCAGAATAGCCATATCAGGTGATGGGTTGAATCCATATGGTATGTCGTCCAATCCATATAGCTGCTGGCCTGTGTTTGTAATTCCGCTCAATCTTCCTCCCGGTGCCCTAATGCAACGGAAGACCATGTTCTTGTCGCTCATCATTCCGGGGCCTGACTACCCGGGGAAGCAATTGGGTGTGTTTATGCAGCCGCTTGTGGATGCTTTGCACCATTCTTGGTACTTTCCGAGGTTGACATACGACCGGGATTTGTAGAGAAATTTCTTGATGAAAGTTTGGTTGCACTATTGCATGCATGACTTTCCCGGCTATACTCTATTCTGCGGATGGTGTACAAGTGGTAAGATGCCATGCCCAGTGTGCATGCAGGCTCTGCGAATGATTTGGCTGAGTAAGGGTGGCAAGTATGTAGCCTTTGACCTGCAGCGACAGTTCCTCCCTCCAGACCATCCAGACAGGGAAGACAAGAAGAACTTCACGAAAGGCCGGGTTGTTCATGAAGTAACCGAGATCCCAACATTTTCGGGGGCAGATGTTCTTGCTCAGCTAAAAGCTCTCAATCCTAAAGTCAAAGGCAAAGGCAAAGCCATTGGTTTGGTCGAAGTTAAACCATCAACCGTCTATGCCGGAGCCGATCTCTTCATTGCGGCTACCCAAGCTACACAAGTATATTATCTGCCTTACCCATGCCAGAAAGTGTATCTAAAGGGTTGGGAAGTTGTGTTCAAGGTTTCGCCACATGGTAAGCTACCAGACCCGAATGAAGACGATTACTACAACATTAACCCCATGACATACGAGGGAGTGTTCTATCAAGAGCAACCTGATGATGATGATGATGATGATGATGTGGTTAGAAACGATGACGCTAGACCATTGGGTGATGATGATGTGGACCCAAACATCGACGATGCACGGAATGATGGTGAGACCATTGTCAATGAAAATGACATACTTATGCTAGAAAAGTTAAACGAAGACGCTGACGACGAGGAAGAGCCTCCACCTCCATCGGACAACGAAGATGATATGATTGATAGTGATGATGAGACGGACCGAGAAAGAGGTTACAACAGTGATGATTCATATGGGTTCTAGCAGATGTACGTTTCAAGTATTTTTCTTCTGTAGTTTAGGAATATGCCTTTTTATGCATTTTTATTAATGTGTTTATTATCATGCCTTTTCCTTCATTTCATTAATTTACTAATTGCTTTTTATCTTTTCAATGCAGGTTCGTGGAACATGGGCAAGGGGAAGGCCGACGGCCTGGGTTTCCTACGCAAGGTCGTCGGCCTGCCTAGTCGGAGTGGTCGAGCACGTAATCCTCCCCCTCGGCTACTTGACGATGACTCCTCACAGGGAGGTCGAGGGAGAGGTGCCCCTAGAGGAGGAGGGGGCGGGGGGAGAGCCTCTAGAGGACGAGGTGCTGGGGGGAGAGCCACTACAGGGGGTCGCGGCCAGAAAGAGCGCACCCTCACCGACTTAGGGGTGTTGTCTTCGAGGCCCTCCTCTAGTGAGGTACCCTCCTCTAGTGAGGCAGGCGAGGAGGAGGAGGAGGAGGAGGTGGAGGAGGAGGCAGGCGAGGAGGAGGAGGAGGAGGTGGAGGAGGAGGCAGGCGAGGAGGAGGAGGAGGAGGAGGTTGGGGAGGAGGTTGGGGAGGGGGAGGCAGGCGAGGAGGAGGGTGGTGGCGGGGATGATGGTGGTGACGGGAAGGGGGTTGACACGAAGGGGTGGCTGCGTGGCAACGCAAAGCTACCAAAGCAGGTTCCTGCTACTGAGGAGCAGAAGTGGCTCATTGAGCCCACGGGAAAAGAGTAAGTGGTTCATTATGTTGCTTGTCACATGCTTATTCCGGTTGTTATTTATTTTTCTTGTCACATGCTAATAGTTCATTCTTTTGCAGCAACTGGATATATTCTAAAGGGGTCCGTATTCCCAACGGCCTCATCACCGTCTTGCTGAAGTTATATTGGCCGGGGTTGTACTGTCCTGATCCAGTCAGGCAGCCGGACTGTCGGGTTTTGGCCACGAGCTGGGACCACTGGGAAGCGGCCCGCCACGCGGACCATGAGACCCATGCCAAGGCCGTGATCACTACTTTCTGGGTGAGTTCTCTTCAGAAGCACAAGTCCATTCTAGTTTCATGAATGATTTAACTCATGGCTTCTCCCATTCTTGTTTCATGCATGATTGTAGAAATTCTATCGAGTTCTTCCGGAGCACAGGGCTAGAGCGGACCAGATCGTGCTGCGCCAATGCAAGAAGAAGGCCCGCCAGATGCAGTACGAGGTGCGCTATGTGGCCATCTCCACATACTACCACGACTATCTTGGTGTGAAGATGACCAAGGAAGAAGCGCGGAGGATGGGCATTACCTTGGAGAGGCCCGAGTTCTTGGCGGTAAGTATAAAAGATTTTTCATTATGCTTTCATATATTATGCTTTCATTATGCTTTCATTACCTTGTGGTACATTATGCTTTATTCTTTATGCTTCCATAACACCAATTTGGACACACCTACATGCCATTATGCTTTTATTATGTAGGTGTGTCCAAATTGGTGTTATGGAAAAGACGAGTCCTGGGTGGCATTGGTGGATCTTTGGTGTGATGAGGCTGGAGCCTGGGCGGCTATGAGAACCAAAAATAAGGCTAACCGAGGGACGGAGGGAGTACATGCTCAGGGAAACCGAAACCACTATCTCCACAAGGCAGTTAATGTATGACTAACCCCATTAAACATTCTTCTTCTTCTATTTACCATCACTTTCTTATGTATGACTAACCTCTGTTTGGTGGTGCAGGAGGAGAAACTGAAGCGGCCGCTCTCACACATGCAGGCGTGGGAGATCGCCCATACGCGGAAGGACCCCAAGCCTGGCGAGCCCAAGTACTACGGCAAGAAGACCGCAGAGAGGAAGAAGGCCTACTCCGAAGCGTATCTGGAGTTACATCCTGACACACCTGACCCCATTGCGGCGCCTCTGGACGACATGGCGGTGGTGAGGATGGGGCCCAAGGAGCACGGTCGGGAGGCGGTTCTCGATGCTGTGATCACTCCTAGTATCTCCTACACACAGCTTCGTCGGATCGACCCGAGCCTGAACCAGCGCACGAGCCAGCCAGTGACCAGTACACAGTACGTCTTTCAGGAGCAACAATCTGTAAGTATTTTCCCTCTTATCTTCATTTCTCACTTCATTTTCCGCATTTAGTAGTTTTATGAGTTCCATCATGTCATACCGTAGGCCTACAGGGAGTACACACGCCAGGAGACCATGGCGTGGCATCAGAGGCTTTATGAACACCAAGTGCAGAGGGATAGCCAGATGCAGCAGGCTTTTCAGGATATGGCGGCCGGCAGGTGTCCTCAGTTCCCTCCAGCACAATGCCCTCCAGCACAACCAGTGCTGATGAGCTTTGAGGAGTTTGTGGCACAGAACGCTGGCCCCTCGCCAGTTAGTTCATCCCCAATCTATTCACCCAAAGCATGTCATGCCTTTCAACACAGTCATATATCCCGTGCATATGTCTTTTCAACATCCAGGGAACACGTGGATCTACCGTTGGCGGCGGTCTTCGCAGCACTCCGGAGACATGGAGCCCGACCACTCCGATCCACGGAGGCGGAGGCGGAGGCGGTCTTGGCGGTAGCGCTGCCGCTAGCACTGACGACCTGGGCTTTGGCCATCTTGGCGGTGACGACCTCCGCGGTGCTCGATGATCCTTGTGTGGTGATGATGCTTGAGATGACTTGTGTGTGGTGATGATCATTTAGATGACTTGTGTGCTTCTCTATATGCTTATGTTGGTTGTGATGATGTTCATTTAGAGACTTGTGTGTGATGATGCTTATGCATATATTATTGTGATGGTGCCGGATGATATCCCGTTGTGTTTTATATGTCTATCTCATCATATATATCTGCTGATATGTGCTCCTATTTGAATTGAATTGATCTGAAAACAAACAGAAAAAAGAAAAAAAAGCAAAAGCATAGGGCTAGCGTGAGCTCCCAGTAGCTGACACCTGGGCGCCTATGCCGACGGCATAGCCGTCGGCTTAGTTTAAAACTGTGCCGACGGCTAGGCCGTCGGCATAGGCGCCCACGTGTCAGCTACTGAGAGCTCTGTATGAAGGACTATGCCGACGGCCTGGCCGTCGGCTTAGTTTCAAATTATGCCGACGGCCCGGCCGTCGGCATAGACCTGGTCCTAGAGCAGCGGTTGGTCGCCACGTGGCACCCCTATGCCGACCGTCGGCATAGGTTTTGACTAAGCCGACGGCTAGGCCGTCGGCATAGGGGTGCCACATGGCTATCAGTCATTTGGCAGACTTGACGGCGGCCGCCGTTAGGCGTGATAGTTGCCGGCGGCCGGGGCCGTCGGCATAGATGTACGGCCCCCGTCGGCGTATCATATATGCCGACGGCTTTTCTAAGCCGACGGCCTCCCTGGCTGTGCCGACGCATATGTTGCCGACGGCCCTATGCCGACGGGGGCCGTCGGCATAGGTCTACCCCGACGGGACTCAGGCCTATGCCGACGGCCCTTGCCGTCGGCATAGGGGGAGATTCCGGTAGTGTGTCACGCCGTCCTTCATACTTGAGTAAATAGCATAAAGCTACTACTTTACAGGTTAGGGTTCCAAAAAACTACCAAATTTGTTTTTTTCGCTGATAACTACCAAGTCAAGGGTCGGCTGTTTCAAAAAACACAAAACGCTCATTGTTAGCGATTTAAGCCGTTTTCTGACAGGTCGAACCCACTCCTAAATATTCTGTTTCTTTGACTGTTTTGTTTGACCGTTAACTTACATGTGGGACCCACATGTAAGTTCTCTCTTCTTCCTCTTAGTTTTTCTTCTCTCCCTCCACCACCGCACCTCCATCACCTGCCACAGGCCAAGCCAGGTCGGACCGCGGGACGGGCCGCCGCACGAACTGCCGCGCCACCACTGGAACTCCCATCTCCTCGGCGCCGTCGCACGTCGCCGGCAACTGCTCCGCATCGCCGCATTGACCCCTGCCCCCGCATCGACATCGAGCCGCTTGCTGCCGGCGCCCTCGTCCGCGCACCTGGGAGAGCATGCCGTAGGTTGGGGCACCAGTAGGTGGAGGCTGAGCTCCCTCGCCAGCCCCTCCTTCGGCTCACAAGGAAGCCTCCGCCCGACGCCGGAGCGCCTCCACTCTCCACCTAGTCGGCTCCTCCCGTTGTAGAACGAGGGAGGATGGAGGGGAGAGGCCAGCGGTCAGCGACCTGTTTCCGGCAAGCTTTGATGCAGGGGCGCAGCAGTTGATGTCGCTCGATTCCGTCGGGTCGAGGCAGGCGGCCGGCGGCGTTGGTATCCCGTCGAGGGGAGGAACGGCGGGGAGGTGCAGGGCGAAGGGCCAGAGCAGATCCGGCGACTCCCAGGCGCGGCGGCACGCCGCAGGCTAGCGACGAGCGACTGCATCGGGAGGGTGGGATCCTCTCTGTGTCCCGATCTGATCGAAGGAAGAAGACAGGAACGAGTTTGGGGATTTTTTTTTTGTATTGGGGATTTTTGTGAGGCTGACACATGGGTCCCATTTGTCATAACATGCAACTTAACAGTCCACTCTATCAGTTTGCTTACATGCGGGCCCCAACTGTCATAATCATGATCAATTGCAAAGCACTGAGCGTTTTGTGTTTTTTTGAAACAACCGACCCCTAACTTGGTAGTTATCAGTAAAATAAATAAATTTGGTAGTTTTTTGGAACCCTAACCCGTAAAGTAGTAGCTTTATGCAATTTACTCTTCATACTTGTAGGGTAAACATGTGGAGTATACAGATTAGAATAATAAACCAACAGGCTACTGCCACAAAAGAATGATTAAATGACTTATTCATCTAGACGGAGGTAGTATTATTTTTCAAAAAAAAATGTTTCGCAGATTAAAAAAGAACTACTGTTAATGAGTTTTGAAAAATGTAAAACCTTATAGGCGGGGAAATATAAAAATACTCATGTATGTACATGCAAATATCCATACTTCTGAAATACTCCCTCCGTTCCAAAATGTAAGTCCTTTTAGACATTTTAATATAGATTATATACGGATGTATATAGATACATTTTAGAGTGTAGATTCACTTATTTTGCTCCGTATATATTCCCGTATTGGAATCTCTAAAAATACTATATTTAGGAACGGAAGCAGTAGTAAAAGTTCAATGCATATTTAAAATATATTAGCGTATACATAAAATTATATAAAAAAACTTATATGCATTTTTTATGTGTTTCTTGAGAAGTTCTTGGATTTTAAAAAGCTTTTCTCAGATGGACATAGATAAAATGTGTGTCCGGTGCAGGGCGGGTGCATAGAGAAGTGCCTGTTTATACAGGATAATTAGCACCTAACATAATAGTCTTTGGACAATCGTCGAGTTCAGAGAACAGCTCACCTTCGAATGGAGGTTGATCAGACGAGGTTGCCATCCTGTGCTTACTTTCTCCAATTCAGTACGTGTATATACTGATAATTGCAACCTCCATACTTCATCGAAATTCAACTCGGCTAGTGCCATCACAGACAAGCTAACGACAGCTCTGTATCAATCACTATCATTCCAAAACAAACAATGAAGAGCCATCCCATCGTTCAATGAATTACTGTGATATAGGAGGAAAGATACAATGAATCTGTCCAGGCAAAAACGGAAGTGTCCATCATCGACGTCGAGATTCAGGTACAAACTGATGTGTGCGGCAATGTACTGTAGAAAGTCCCAGACTCCCAGTTCATCCTCCTGCACAAGCAGACAAAAAGAGCAAGCTACAGCACATTATTTTACTGGTTGAGAGAGAAGCTTGGACATCCACAGCCACCCAAATCAAAGAAACCAGTGCATACTTACACAGGAAATTTAATTAGCAGCAAACATAACAGTGTGAATAATCATTCAGAGACCTTTGGTCAACAGTTCTGCAGGCAAGCCTACAATCCGTGTGTTGTTTTCTATTGGTCCAGGATTGAAGCCACGCATTGTTTGAAATGCTGGTTTGTCAAAGTAAACGATTGGTACTGGACGATTGTTTTGCCTACGACACCACACACACACGCGCGCGCGCGCACGCACACGCACACCTCCAACCCCATAGAAGAACTGTGTTGTATATATACACGAGTATACAATTCTTGTCCCCAAGTATAATCTTAGACTCTCGCCCACTTCTTGAGCATAATGCCCACACTTGCTGGTCTCGCTGGCTACCTCTTCTATATCGCGTTCATGATGGAAATGTCGTGTCTAATGCGCATAGCTGCCATGTCCGCCTTTCCGCCACTCAAGAAGAAGAAATACCGATTCTTGGTGGTCCCAACGGCCATGGTCCTCCCCTTCGTGCTGAAGCATATGTTGGGGCATGCTCTGATCTCCGGGTTCCCCTCCACCTTGCCTTCCGGTGTCTTTGAAATGATAGCCACACTTCTTTGGATCGCTGGCTACCTCGCGTATATCACATGCATGGCGGGGCTATCATGTGTGGTGTTCCACACATCCATCTTCGTCTTCAAAGTAGCGAAGGGGCCACATCGCGAGGAGGGTTGGATAGACATTATGTTCATCATCGTTGTTGTCATCGACTTCATGGTGATGGATACGTTCATGAAGCATTCTGACATGAAAGCCACCCTTCTTGGTCTTGCTGGCTACCTCGTCAGGATGATCGTCTCACCATTGCTTCCACTTCCCGCGATGTCATTTCTGGTAGCGTTTTCATTTCTGGTGGTCACGGGCCTAGGAGCCTGGGTCACAATACTGCTTCCGTCGGCCACGTACAATTATCCTAGGTTGATGTTCGCGAGCATCATCGGCATCACCTTCCTAGTGATAAAAAACATGTTCGAGTTGGACACACCGATCAACAAGTCTGGTCTGATCGATGAATCCTTGTCCATCTTGCCTTCTTTCTTCTTCGGCACGAAGGACACACTTGTTGGCCTCGTTGTCTTCATTAACGATTACCGCGTTGCCTACTTGGTGATGAGGTATGTCACCCTTCTAGCCCTCGCATTGTTACCGTTGGTGTTGAACTCCATGACGGCGCGCGCCAAGTACACCAAGGCATCCGTTATCATCTCCCTAGGCATACTGTTAATGATGCGACCGCCATGCATGCCCATCGGGAAGCTAGCCCCAGTATTTGAACCCCCCTCTATCGCAACTGCCTCTACTTTGGGTTTGGATGATTTCACAAGGTTTTCGGAGCAGATGAAAGTTGATCACATGATGGTTATGGAGAAGGTCGTCTCTGGATTGAATATGCTCATCGAAGAGTCTATGGGAGCGGTTCAGAGCTTCATCGTCCACACAATCTTGATCCTGATGACTCTCATAGGAGGCATGGTGTTCTTTGTATGGAACCAGTATGGTTTATGGATCGACACTCTAACCAAAAAATCAAATGAATTGATGGAAGACCGGTTTCCTGTATGGGTCGACACTCTAACTGCAAAAGCATATGCATTGATTGAAAAGGCTGCTTCGCAGGCGGATATATTTGTTCAGGACCAAATGTACCATTTTTCATTTGGTTTGCTTGGGAAAAGGAGGCCCAAAACAACTCCGCGTGTGCATAGGGACAAACCCAAAAAAAGTGGGAGGGGGAGACTCAAACCCAGGAGGGCAGAGGAAGACAGCTAAAAGGTATTATAGCGATTCAAAACAAGAAGACGGAGATCATTGTCTGTATGCCTCTATATATGTATTGTACCCTAGTAATTTTTATACGTGAAAAGCTATCAGTGATCGAAATGAAGCCAGGGTTTTGCTCTATTTTTCACCTGTACAACGGGCATTGTTAGAATTTGTATTTGTAGCTTCTTTTATATACACTATATTCCCACAAAAGAATATGTATATACACTACATACCTTGTATTTGTATATGTTGGTTATATTAAAAATATTATAAATTTTACGGCGATTGACAATTTTAGGGACCCGTCCATCCACCCCAATCTGACGATGGTAAAATAGGAGTCATGACTGAAATTACATGAAAGTACAACTAACTGTGGGACTAGTACAACTGCTATTTATTTTTTTATGTTTTTTAACAGGGTAGATCCGTCATTTACTTAATTTTCCCATGGCCTTATCATCTGCTCTCACCCGACAAGTCTCTCTCCCTCACCCAAATGTCTGTCGTCGTCGACGCCTAATAGTCGATGCCGTCTCCGTCCCACACCTGTGAGGACCTTGAATTGCTGACACGCCACTCTCGGTCGCCGGCTAACCCTAGCCGCACCCGGTGGCCGGCACACGCCCTGTATGGCAAGCGCGGCCAAGGCAGGAGAAGAAAGGTGATGCCAAAGGAAGAGCGCATGGCGGTTGTATAGCCGTCCGAGGGAAGAGGTAGAGCGTCATGTGCCGATTCGGCGGCTATGGTGTCACCGAGTTGGCGGAGACAAAGCTCACCGCTGGACCCGTGAAGGCCGCCGCCACGTTCGTGCCACCTGCCATGGCGGACCGGTGGGCGCCCAAGCGGTACGTGACCGCCGAGGCGTCCCTGGTCGTCATCCTGCGCCGGTCGGCGGCCGCTCCAGCAAGCCCATCCCCGCGGCAGGTGGAGGAGCTCACCTGAAGCTCACCGGAGCCAAAAGGTATCTTTTCCGCCCTTCTCATTAAGGAGCCCACCGCGGTGCTTTTGATTACAGTGATTTCATTTAGTAGGCAATAGATACTCGACATGCTACAATTGATTAGAATATCACTTGCAAGTTGATATGGGTTCAGAACCTTTTTGGCTTTGTGCTGTGAGAAACAATTATACTATGAGATTCAGACAATGTACTTCTGATTAGCCACTGGACTATGGCCTTCTCCCTTATAATTACCCACTAGACGGTATTTTTAGGCAGTGTATGGGCCGTATAGAACGGCCACTAAGTGTGTAGAGTATTGTTTTTGGAAACCAGAATTGGCTGAATTTGGAGGAATGGCTGCTCTATGTGAAATTTTTGCCCGCTTTGCTACAAGTGCATTACCCCGCCTCGGCCATAATCATCATCAACAAATATAGCAGTCATCTTTTTCTATTGGTAGTAAAAAATAATGCTAGCAACAACATGCACGTTACTAGTCTAAATTACTCCTCACTATGACTAGTAATGTAAGACCTTTAAAAACCTTATTTGGAACCTGTATCTTTAAGTGACTGCAGACCTCCACCGGAGCGCATCTGCCATGGTTGTAAGTCCTCGCCCTCTCTGTAGATTTACTGCTTTCGACTAAGAGTAGATTAGATTTGAGCACGCGATTGGATAGTTAGGGAGGGGAATGAACACATCGGTGGTGAAGGATTGGATTAAAACACTGCCATCGATCGATTCTGCACCGACGCCCCTCCGCCGCTCGACACGACTCTAGGATCACCAGTGCTAGATAAGAAATTTGGTACCCCACTCCCCTCCCTTGATGTAATCAAAAAATGACCTATGAACCTAATTATCCAATCGCGGTGCAGAATCGATCGATGCAGAAGACGGCTACGCCCCTTCGCCGCTAGATAAAAAATGACCTAGAAGTCGTAGCCGTCTTCTTTTCTTTCTCATCGTCTTCGTCAAGAAATTTTGTCGCGTTAACCCAATCCTATCGTTAATTACTATTACGTGGTAAAACAATCATCGATCGTTGGGGGGGGGGGGGGGGGGGGGGCTTGCCCCAGTTTAGGCCTATTGCTCTTATTAATAACTTTGCCAAGTTCCCGGCCAAATGTCTGGCCACTCGACTTACCCCTGTGGCTCACCACACTCTTTCTCCTACCCAATCTGCCTTTTTCAAAGGCCGCTTTATCCTTGACGGAGTCCTCTTCCTTCATGAGATCATTCATGATATCCACAAATCAGGCACTAAGCCAGTTATTCTTAAATTGGACTTTGAAAAAGCCTATGACTCTGTGAGCTGGGGCTTCTTAAGGCAAGTGCTTCTGTCCAAAGGCTTTGATGGTGGCGTGGTTCATAGAATTATGCAGTTGGTCATGGGGGGGCATACGGCTATTTCTGTTAATGGGAAAATGAGCAATTTCTTCAAAAATTCTAGAGGTCTCAGGCAAGGAGACCCGGCCGCCCCTATCCTTTTCAACTTTGTGGCCGACGCCCTTTCTAATATTTTGTCTAGAGCCGCGGTGGCTGGACACATCAATCATGTTAGCTCTCATCGTATTCCTCAAGGGATTACCCATCTACAGTACGCCGACGATACGATTATTATGGTAGAACTGAATGACCAGTGCCTTTCTCACCTCAAATTTCTGCTTCTTTGCTTCGAAGCTCTTTCTGGTCTTAAGATCAACTTCTCTAAAAGTTAAGTCATTGTTACTGGAGTCTCGGATACCGAGGCTTTGCGTGTTGCCCACCTCCTAAATTGCTCTCTTGGCGCCTTCCCTCTTAAATATCTTGGCCTGCCCATTACCTCCGACAAACTTCTAGCCAAAGATTTCGCGCCTACGGTGGCTAAAGTTGGCAATCGTGTCATGCCTTGGAGGGGAAGATACAATACCCAGGCTGGGAGAGTTGCCCTTATCAATGCCTGCCTTTCCTCCCTCCCTATGTTTGTGATGGGATTTTATTTGCTTTCTAATGGTACCCACGCTGGGTTTGACAAACATAGAGGTGCCTTTTATTGGAACGCGGACGATAACAAGCGCAAGTATCGTCTGGTTAAATGGGACCTTATTTGCAGACCAAAGAGCCTGAGGGGTTGGGCATTATTAACACTCTAGTCATGAACAAATGCTTGATCATCAAATGGTGGTGGAAGATTATGACCACCACCTCGGATAAACCTCTCTGGTACAACATTCTCAAGGCTAAGTATTTCCCTCTCTCTAGCCCCATGTTCGCTCGCCCCACAGGTGCTTCTCAGTTCTGGAAAGACCTTGTTAAGCTTAGGCCTATCTTTCAAGGCCTTGTTAAATTTGTTGTTCGTAATGGTAGATCCACTAGGTTTTGGCTCGACTGGTGGTGCGGTTCGACGACACTGGAGAATTCTTTTCCTGTTCTCTTCTCTTATTGCCCCGATCCTAAGATCTCTATCTCTGAGCTCTCTGACAATAATTGGGACCTTCAGCTGCGTCGTGCTCTTTCTCCTGAAGAGTTAGTTGACTGGCGGCGCCTTGTTGCCCTCTTCCCTTTGCTCTCGGAGGAGGAGGACTAGCTCGGTGGTGTGTCCCCACTCCTCTTCGGGCCGTTTTTCCGTGAAATCTCTTTATAGCAAGTTAATTTCTGGGTCCAACACTTCCAAATTCAAGCGGATCTGGAGGGCCCGCATCCCTCCGAAGATCAAGATTTTCCTTTGACAAGCCTCTCGCGGGTGGCTGCCAGCTGGTTATCAAATCCGCAAGCGCAATGGTCCTGGCTCTGATTGTTGTGCTCTCTGTGGGCAAAGAGAAGATACGAAACATATTTTCTTTACCTATGTCCTGGCTAAGCTTTTCTGGTGCTGTATCAGATCGTGGCTGCATGTTTCTTGGCGACCTTCCTCCTTCTCAGACCTTCGACTCTTTGCTTCCAACCTGGTTGGGACCCAGAGAAGAATGCTTTGGGTGGGAGTGGCAGCGATGTGTTGGACTCTTTGGACGACAAGAAACAACTTTACCATTGAACATGTTTTTCCTGCTAAACCTGCTGATTGCTTATTTAAAACTTGCATATTCTTGCAGCAGTGTAGATTATTGACTAAGGAGGAGGACCGGGATGCGTTCGATGTGATGATATCCAAGATTCGGGCCTCTGCCATCTCCCTCTCTTCAGTTCAAGCCGGCAGTTAGGCGTTGTGGGCCCTGATTTTGCTGCCCTTCGTTTCTCCGGCTTACGCGCCGTGTACTGGCCTGGGAGCCATGTACATTATACTTTAGCCATCTGGTTTTGGTTGATACTCTATTCTTGGTGTGCTGTTCTTTCTTGTGCTTAGTTGTAACTCTGTCTGGTGGCTTTATTTATAAAGTCGGGCTCTGGTCTTTTCTCTAAAAAAAAAGCTAGTGCAGTGAGTGACTACTGACATGCTAATAAGTGTACAGAGAGGCAGAGAGCACCTCCCTTTATTCCAAAAGCGTGTCTTCTTCTACCTTGCTCAGTGCCTTCTCAGATGTTTGATTGGCCGGTTCAACCGATGATGGGAGGTCGACGAGTGGATTTGACACCCTTTTGATCCCTACAGAAAGCGCCAGTAACCCACTTGAGCCATGAATTCCACAAAAGCTGCAGCCGCTGACTTCCAGCAAGACCTGCGGTCCAGGATTTGCATTGACCACAATTCAATACCAAGACCCTCATTTCCACCATCCAATGAATTCCAGCATCCCATGATTCCAGTCACAAGTCCTTGAGCTATTACCACTCCCCATCATTCCAAAACAAGTCTTCTTCTACCTCGCTAAGTGCCTTCTCAGATTTTTGATTGGGATGGTTTGACAGATGACCCGAGGCCGACAAGCGAGTTGATTTGGCACCCTTTTGATTACTACAGAAAGCGCCAATAACCCACTTGTGTGGTGAAGATGCTGTTTGGCTGTACATGCTTTGAATTCCACAAAAGCTGCAGCTGCTGCCTCATTTTTCCTCGGACACATGACTTCCAGCAAGACCTGTGGTCCAGGATTTGTATTGACCACAATTCAACACTGAGACCTTCATTCCCAACATGCTAGAAGCAGCTGCCAAAGGGGTATGCTATCATTGAAACAAGGGGTAATAATAATCCAGTGGGCTAAGATGACGACAGACACTAAAGAATAGTCTTGTGGCCGTATGCATCGTTTTGATGCAGAGGCCGGGGAGACCCCCCTTTTTGAAAAAAAAAACTAAAGAATAGTCATCCAGCAACAACTTCCACTCGCTTCCACTCAACCGGTGAGTGTTCGCTGAGGACCTCATAACACTAGAGTTGCAGTGTGTATTGAATCAGATACCCCAGCCAAACACAACATGCAAACAATAGGCAACAAAATGGCACTTACATTGCAGTGCTTCCTGAAACTAAACCATCAGGCTTGTGCCTTTCTTTCTAGTAATGACTTCCTTCACCTGGGTTAGGT
Organism: Triticum aestivum; assembly: GCF_018294505.1. NCBI lineage: Eukaryota > Viridiplantae > Streptophyta > Magnoliopsida > Poales > Poaceae > Triticum > Triticum aestivum. The sequence goes on along the minus strand of NC_057794.1, from coordinate 4,575,447 downwards.
GCCTACTTATTATACAGGAAAATTAGCAACTAAGATAATAGTCTTTGGACAATTGTCGAGTTAAGATTTATCACTTTCTAATGGAGGTTGATCAGACGAGGTTGCCATCTGTGCTTGCTTTCTCCAAGTCAGTTCGTGTATATACTGATATGAAGACTATAAGAGAAGTGGATACCAATTCAACCCCGAAAATTCATCGAAATTCAACTTGGCTAGTGCCATCACAGAAAAGCTAACGACAGCTCCCTATTTGCGAAGAGACATTCCATCCTTCAACAAATTGTAGTGGTATGCGAGGAAACATACACCAAATCTGTCCATGCAGAAATGAAGGCGTCTACTATTTATGTCGAGATTCGTGTTCCAATTAGTGCGCGCGCCACTGTACTGTAGGCATGCAGCCCCAATTCATCCTCCTGCACAAGCGCAAAAAAGCAAGCACCAAATCAGACAAAAGCAAGCTGAGCAAATGGTTGAGAGACAAGCTTTAGGCATTCACAGTGACTGGAAACAAAGCAAATGGAACTTCGTTAGGTGCTGAGCAGAAGTTTCAAACAAGTCCATTATGTAAAAAAGAACATTGGCCATAGATGCTCAACACGCGTACAAAAAGCGCCAGTAACCCACTTGAGCTTGGATTTTTGCTTCAGCTTTTGTGGTCAAGATGCTGCTTGGTTGTACAGGCTTTGAATTCCACAAAAGCTGCAGCCACTGCCTTGTTTTTTCTCACACGCATGACTTCCGACAAAGACTTGCGGTCCAGGATTTATATTGACCACAATTTAATGTTGATACCTTTATTTCTACCATAGATAGAATTCCAGCATGGAGTTTTTCCAACAATTCGTTACGAGTCCAATTTCGTTTGTTCTCTGTGCCTGCTGAAAAGCAAATAGGGAGACATTTTAGAGAATAGCTTAAGACATATCACAATTGAATACAGGTTGCATGATCAAATAAACAAGAAATACAGGAGATGCCATCAAATGAAAACTCTACTATGATGTTAACTCAAGTCTGTAAGTAAGTTGTAGATAGAGCGGAATTGCGAAAGATACGAGTAGGCGTACACCATAGGTACGCCTTCAATTGCTTGTATCATTTTTCAACAGGCATGAGAAAAAGAAAAAAGAAAAATAGGCTGCCAACACTGAAGAAGAAAAACAGGTTGCCCAGCAGCAGCTGCCAAAGGGGCGTGCTAGCATCCGAAGAGCTAATAGGCAACCAGCTGGCATAGATATGATGGAGAAAGACACTGAAGAACAGAGGACCTCAAAACACTAGTTAAGTATAAATACAGTTGAAGTGTGCGCTGAATCAAATCCCCAACCAAAAACAACATGCAAACACCAGGCAGCAAAATGGGAGCTCCCTTGACACCATTGCTGTACCTTTGCCTACTGCTGGTGCCATGCCTTCTTCTCTTGCAAGAAGCACATGCGGCACGCCATGGAGGGATCTCACGGAGATCTCAACGAATAGCCCTCCTCCGCTGGAAAGCTACACTTGCGAGCCCACCGCTGCAGATGAGCTCTTGGCAGGAAAACACAAGCTTGTGCAACTGGACGGACATCATGTGCGCAGCTGTTCGCCATGGCCGCCGCAGGCCCTGGGTGGTCACCAACATCTCCCTGCCAGATGCTGGCATCCATGGCCAGCTTGGTGAGCTCAACTTCTCAGCCCTTCCATTCCTCACATATATTGACCTCAGCAACAACAGTCTCCATGGTGCACTACCCGCTAGTATCAGCTGCCTGTCATCACTTTTGGAACTCTACCTTCCCTACAACCAGCTCACATGGAAAATTCCCGATGAGATTGGTGGCCTGCAAAGTCTGAGGGTGCTTGAGCTCTCATTTAACAGACTCACAGGACATATTCCTGCGTCTCTGGGCAACCTAACAATGTTAACTGATCTCGCCATTCACCAAACCATGGTATCAGGTCCCATTCCTGAGGAGATTGGAAGGCTTGTCAACCTGCAAATTCTACAGCTAAGCAATAGCATCTTAAGCGGCATAATACCAAAAACCCTTAGAAATCTGAGCCGGCTAAATACTTTGTACCTGTATGGTAATCAACTTTCAGGGCCTATACCACAAGAACTAGGCACGCTAGTCCATTTGCAAATTCTTGAGCTTAGTTCAAATAATTTTTCAGGTCCAATTCCAATCTCCATAACCAATCTCACTAAGATGAACCAACTTTTTCTCTTTGAAAATCAAATCACAGGTTCAATACCCCCAGAACTAGGCAAACTCACTAAGCTAAACCAACTTGTTCTCTACAAAAATCAAATAACAGGTTCAATACCCCCAGAACTAGGGAACCTCGCTATTCTAAACCAACTTGAACTCTATAGTAATCAAATAACTGGTTCAATACTCCCAGAACTAGGGAATCTCACTGTGCTCAATGAACTTTCTCTCTATGCAAATCAAATCACAGGTCCAATACCCCCAGAACTAGGAAACCTCACTATGCTCAATGTACTTTATCTCTATACAAATGAAATCACAGGCGCAATACCTTTAGAATTGGGCATGTTATTGAATCTAAGAGAATTGGACTTGTCCGATAACCAAATATCTGGCTCTATTCCCCAAGAGATTGGCAATCTGATAAACCTCAAATATTTATACTTGTTTCAGAATCAAATTTCGGGCTCAATACCTAGAACTTTTGGGAAGTTGCAAAGCATGCAAGAACTACTAGTCTTTGATAACAACTTATCAGGTTCTCTTCCTCAAGAATTTGAAGATCTCATCAGCCTTGTTACACTTGAGTTGTCTAACAACTCATTTTCAGGACCTTTACCCTCAAATATTTGTTCAGGTGGCAAACTTCAATCTCTCATTGCCTTCTCTAATATGTTCAATGGCCCCATTCCAAGGAGTTTAAAGACATGTACGAGTTTGGTTGAAATTGACCTTCAATCGAACCATCTAATAGGAGATATATCTCAACACTTTGGTGTGTATCCACAACTCATAAAGATGATCTTGCAATCGAATAGACTCTCTGGGCACATCTCACCAAATATAGGTGCATGTACTCAACTAACGGTGCTACGTCTAGCACAAAATATGATCACGGGTTCCATACCTCCAGTCATTTCTAAATTGTCCAACCTAGAACAACTAAGACTCGATTCTAACCATCTGAGCGGTGAGATTCCACCAGAAATCTGCACTTTAGCAAAACTATATAACCTTAACTTATCATCAAACCAATTATCTGGATCCATACCTACACAGGTAGAAAAGCTAAGCAATCTAGGATACCTTGATATATCTGGGAACAGGATGAGTGGATTAATACCTAGGGAACTAGGGGCCTGCATGAAACTATTGTCCTTGAAGATCAACAACAACAACTTTAGTGGGAGTTTGCGTGGTGCGATTGGAAATTTAGCAGGCCTACAAATCATGTTAGATGTGAGCAACAATAACCTCAGTGTTCTGTTGCCGCAGCAACTCGGGAAGTTGGAGATGCTAGAATTTCTGAATTTATCACATAATCAGTTCAGCGGAAGCATCCCACCCTCCTTTGCAAGCATGGTGAGCCTGTCAACACTTGATGTGTCCTACAACAACTTGGAAGGACCAGTCCCAACAGCACGGCTACTTCAAAATGCTTCAGCAAGTTGGTTTCTTCCCAATAAAGGTCTGTGTGGTAACCTTTCTGGCCTGCCACCTTGTTATTCAACTCCAGTAGCAGGTCACCATAAACGGAAGACACTTGCTTTGCTTTTGCCAATTGTTCTTGTTGTGGGTTTCAACATTGTTGCTGCAATTGCCGTCATAATAATGCTTAGTCGTAATAATAGAAAACAACAAGAAAGTGTTACTGCTGAAGGAAGGGACCTATTCTCTGTTTGGAATTTTGATGGAAGATTAGCATTTGATGATATTGTAAGGGCAACCGAAGACTTCGACGAGAAGTACATCATTGGAACAGGAGGATATGGCAAAGTCTATAAGGCACAACTCCAAGACGGACATATAGTTGCTGTGAAGAAGCTTCATCAGACTGAAGAAGAGTTGGATGACGAAAGAAGATTTCAAAGTGAAATGGAAATCTTATCACAGATCCGACAACGAAGCATCGTCAAAATGTATGGATTCTGCTCCCATCCAGTGTATAAATTTCTTGTCTATGAGTACATTCAGAGGGGCAGCCTCCACGGGTCATTGGAAAATGAGGAGCTAGCAAAGGAACTAGATTGGCAGAAGAGAATAACTCTTGCAACTGATGTGGCTCAAGCAATATCTTATTTGCACCATGAATGCAGTCCACCCATAATCCATCGAGATATCACGAGTAACAACATCTTGCTTGATATAACCTTCAGGGCTTTTGTCTCGGATTTTGGCACAGCAAGGATTCTTAAGCCCGATTCATCAAACTGGAGTGCACTAGCAGGAACATATGGCTACATAGCTCCTGGTATGTACAAGTATAACCTTTCTTCTTACATCATAAAAATTCATCTCAGTTCATTTGTTCCTCATTCTAATGTTTTGATTTTGTGCAGAACTATCATACACATCTGTTGTGACAGAGAAATGTGATGTATATAGCTTTGGCGTGGTTATGCTAGATCTAGTGATGGGAAAGCATCCAAGGGATAAATTAGACATTAGTTTGCCAAGCGAGAAACAAGCTATGTTGGTGAAAGATATTCTGGACCAACGACCAACCACCCCAACAATAACAGAAGAGAATAACTTATCTCTTCTCATTAAGCTGGCCTTTTCTTGCTTGGAATCTTCTCCACAAGCAAGGCCGACCATGCGGGAGGCACACCAAACACTCATATGCCTTTCAGCCCACTTACATTACAGCAAGTAAAGGATGCATGTTGGTATATGATCCGAAACCTAGTGAGAAGCCATGGTCTATCATAGCGGAAGCCGATTTATGTTTCCGTTTTTCCTGGAGTCACTCATATGCCACCTATATATGTTGAAGTATGAAATCCATTCATGTCATCTCGTAGATCTTATTTCTTGTAACAATAAAAACCGGTCCATGCAGGGTGAGCCTGTTCACGACATGGCCAGATCAGTAGCTGCATGTTGTTACGATCGCCTTGTGGGATGGCACGAGTACCAACCGTAGGCATGGTCAAGGGACGTGGGATGGCACGTCCGTGAAGCTTGGTCATGGCACAAGATTAGGACCTTTGTGTTAGCTAGTTGAGCTAATGAGTTGTTTAAATAAAAAAAGTAGAACAAAGCAGAAAAGCTGCAACGCTTTACGCAGCGCAAATGTCCCTAGTGTTCACTAATTCTTCTACCTCCCGTTTCTACCCCAACAATATATATATACCTTGGGATGAGTTGATGGCTCATTGTAAGTCTATGGCTTTGTAGATACTCTCCTGATACAGTAAAAGATCACCGTCGTGTGCCTGTGTTATTTCCTGCAAGGGTTTTCCACGTAAAAATTAGCGTACTGTCTTCTTGATATTGTTCATATGTGTTTACTTCCCAATTTCTAACATGCATTAATATAATTTGTTTGGCTGGTTGCTTGTAACATGTATGTGGTATCTATGCTTATATTTGTTTAGACGTAACGCCCATATGTGACACTTTCTGTCAGCTGTTGTCTGCAAGGGTACTTGGAATGGTGTGCAAATATGTCTCTTTTTATCTACTTTTGCTCCCACGAACACGAACATGAAAAAAAATGTAATCCAAAACTGTCATGGTGTCATTTAATTCCGATTTATTGTTCTACGGGACTCAAAGTAAAATACCCTGATCACAGAAGAAACAATCATAATGATCAAGTGGTCAATGTGCAGACAAGAACAAATGAATGTAAACGCGCGGACCTAGGTGCATAAAAGAAGAAAATTACCATAGTACTAAGTCAAAAAGACTTAGGGCTGTAGGGCAGGAGTGTGAAGTCCTTGTGCTTATGATGCAGCATCGTATCCAGGAGTATGTAGTCCTTGTCCTTAAGATGAAACAACAAATAATTTACTGCTAAACTTAATTTCAAGCATTGGTTGTCAAGATTGACATGGAACAAAGATACAAGATGGTGTGATAAAAAATAAAACATAGCAGCATCATTTTCTTAACAATAGGAGGAAAGTTCTCAAAGTAAACACATAAATGTACAGAAGAGAAGTTCTGATACCACTCAAAAATATTACTATATCACTTGATAAGAAGTTATTGTATCTTCTGTGATAGCAATACTACTGCCACAAGCATCAAAACTGATTATCAACATTATCATGGGCAGAGAAGATATATATGCATACATCTTGCACTGCTTGAGGATCCTCACTGCGCATGCCTTGACGGCCTCCTGTCATCTTCCTGATCTGCTCCTTGTAAATCTATATCTTCAATCCCGACAGTCTTCATCATCCCTTTTAGCTCTTTATTGGCAGCCTTCATTGCAGTCGTCTGTAAAATGAAAGAAACTTCAACATAAATCTAGGAGCTAGGTATCAAAACCTACCAACCAAGAACTTGATAGGAAACTATCGATACAGTCTGTTGAGCATCATTCATTCTCTCTGATATGCGAAAGAAACATGGGCAAGATTGTATGTTTGGTTGTACAGCATGTCACACTGCCCTCCATACATGTAGAGAAAGCATGTGGAGTATAGAGATTAGAGCACTAGAACTAGATTCATAGGTTGCTGCCACAAAAACAATGATTGAATGCTACAGGATAATCAGCTACATTAATTTTACTAAGGCCAGGAGCATGGAGCATGTTAGACTTAATCACTAGTAGAAAAAGGGTCAAACGTGAAGTACATTAGTGCCGGTTTGAATTAGAGCCGGCACTAATGTGTACATTAGTGCCGGTTCGTGGCGGCGATCAATAGTACCGATTCGTGGCGAACCTTTAATACCGGTTCATGCCACGAACCGGTACTAAAGAGGCTGTGTCAGCCTGCGGTCAGGCTATGGCCCCACCATCACCATTTAGTGCCGGTTCGTACCACGAACCGGTACTAATGAGGTTATGGCAAGCTGTTTTTAGTCTCACCTCGCCAAGAGAGAGGCAGTATGAGCGATTTATAAGCCGTGAGTGCACAGACAATGACGAAGAGTTGCAATGCTCACCTACATGTTGATTAGCTTCAAGCCTTGCGGAATAGCATAGATTGCACTGAGCTATGTGCAGTGCAGTCTACACTATTCCGAATGGCTTGAAGCAAATTAACCAGCATTGCACCTCTTTTTTATTTTTAATAACTTATTTAAACTCCGGACTTCTTTTGTGTTTAGTATGCAGCATTTAAAGCGACGTCATCAATTTCCAACATGTTCTGACATCATTTGTTGTTTTTCGGTCATTTACCTAATTGTTTAGAGAGCTAAATGACCGTGAAATTGAAAATCACTACAAAATGAATCCTGAAAATGTTGAAACTTGGCATGGTATCATCATATCACCCGCATAGCATGCGCGAAAGAGTAGAGAGGGTCACGGCAAAAACTGGACGCACTTCGTGTACAAACTGGACAAACTCTTTCCGAGTATCAGGGTTTCGGAGTCCGGAGTGGGTACTAATGTGCAACTCTTTGCTTGGTTTTGTTAGGGTGGTCTCTAGGAAGTCCCAAAACAATGGCATGAACCACCTCTACACAAGATTCCCTCATGTTCGTCGGTTATGGTACTTTCAGCCTATAAGTACTTAGACTCAGAGTGAGGAATCGATGCCGGTGAAGACCCTACACAAGGAGTGAGTGAATATTTGGCATGTACCACCCTAAGAGCACTTTTAAACACATGGTATGCCAACTCCTAGCTTTTCGTGCCATCCCGATGCTCCGGAGCCCCTCTATGGCGAAACCCTAGCCCCTCTACAACTTTCACCGAAGCCCAGAGTGGGTACTAATGTGCATCCCACCAATCAGGAAGAATCACACGGATCGTGTGTTTCTTTCTAGCTCTTGCGAGTCGTTGGATCAAGGGTGTGTTTCTTCCTAGCTCATGTGAGTCGTTGGATGGAAACTACCACAATCACTTTGTGAGCCAGACGACCCTATATATAGCCCACCTCTCGCCTTCCCTGCATAAGTCTTTCAGTTCATCGACTACATACATCTACCAGTTCATCGACTGCATACATCTACCAGTTCATCGACTGAATACAAATCATTCGGATTCACCATCATACGTCCAACCCTGCATTTGATATGCATATATATGCATCACGAGCCACGGTTGGGCTGTATGATGGCGATACCGATTGGTTTGTTCTAGATCCGACATAAAAGGTTTGATACAACTTCTTTTTTGTGACATAAGAGCTATCTCTCCTCCTACCTATTTTAGTTACACAACTACCTATTTGTGCCAAATTTTCACTTTTGCTGTTGCTCTTGCATCATAAGCATCCATGTTAACTGGACTTACAAGTAATGCAATTTAACCAAACTATCTTGTGATCTTCGCCAAGCGAGAGGCAGTATGAGCGGTTTATAAGCCGTGAGTATGCAGCATTTAAAGCGACGTCATCAATTTCCAACATGTTCTGACATCATTTGTTGTTTTTCGGTCATTGACCTAATTGTTTAGAGAGCTAAATGACCGTGAAATTGAAAATCACTACAAAATGAATCCTGAAAATGTTGAAACTTGGCATGGTATCATCATATCACCCGCATAGCATGCGCGGAAGAGTAGAGAGGGTCACGGCAAAAACTAGACGCACTTCGTGTACAAACTGGACATACTCTTTCCGAGTATCAGGGTTTCGGACGAGAACTCATCTGTTACATGGCCACTTCAATGTTTTTTAAACTTATTTGAACTCCGGACTTCTTTTGTGTTCAGTATCCAGCATTTAAAGCGATGTCATCAATTTCCAACATGTTCTGACATCATTTGTTGTTTTTCGGTCATTTACCTAATTGTTCAGTATGCAGCATTCAATTTCCAGAAGAAAATAAATAGAAGAAAATAAATAATGCAGAGAATAAAAAAACTATACAAAAAAATTACTCAAAAATAAATAGAAGAAAATAAATAATGCAGAAAATAAAAAACTATATAAAAAACTACTCAAAAATAAATAGAAGAAAATAAGTAATGCAGAAAAAAAACTATATAAAAAATTTGTTGGCACGCTGCCCAGTGGTTTGGTCATTTACCTAATTGTTCAGTATGCAGCATTCAATTTCCAGAAGAAAATAAATAGAAGAAAATAAATAATGCAGAAAATAAAAAAACTATACAAAAAAATTACTCAAAAATAAATAGAAGAAAATAAATAATGCAGAAAAGAAAAACTATATAAAAAACTACTCAAAAATAAATAGAAGAATATAAAAAATTTGTTGGCGCGCTGCCCAGTGGGCCTGCCAGACCTAGGGTGTGTAGCAAATGCAGGCCCAGAAGGGCCAGCAGACTCACAGGGCAGCGCGCCCTAATTAATTAGGCCCAGAAGCCTGCTATATAGAGGAGTTCGAAGAGGTAGCCGCGGCTGAGTTTATAAACCAGTGCGGCTGTCCTTCGCCGGGCGAGGTGGGACTAAACTTTGGGGTGGCAGCGCAAGGCCTTTAGTACCGGTTGGTGGCTCCAACCGGTACTAAAGACCATCCTTTAGTACCGGTTGGAACCACCAACCGGTACTAAAGGCCTGCTCTTCCCGCCTCTTTGCCTGGCCAAAGTAGGCCTTTAGTATCGGTTGGTGGCTCCAACCGGTACTAAAGGCTCACCCTATATATACAACACTTACGAAATTTCAGTTACATCTCCCCACTTCTTTCGTCAACCTCTCGCGCGCCGCTCCCGTCGTCGCCGCCCGTCGCCCGTCGTCGTCGTCGTCGTCCCCGCCGCCGCCTCGAACGCCGCGCGCCGCCGTCCGTCGTCGTCCCGCGCCGCGGTCCCATCGTCGTCCCGCGCCGCCGTCCGTACGTATCTCGCTCTCTCCTCGCGCGTACCCGGCCGCCGCGCCACGCGTCGTCCGCCCCGAACGCCGCGCGCCGCCGTCTGTCGCCGCCGCCGCCCCGAACGCCGGCGCCCCCGCCCCGTACGCCGCCGCCCCCGCCCCGTACGCCGACGCCCCCGCTCGTACGTACGGGGCGGCGGCGTACGGGGCGGCACACACACACACACATATACCACACACGCATACACACACACATACACACATACGTACACACATATACGTATACACACACATACACACATACACACACATTTTTTTTACTTATTTTCTGTTTTTTAGAAAAGTTAATTAGATGATCAAATGTTAGATTAATGTTGAATGTTAGATGAATTAGCTAACTAGATAGTAAAATTGTCGAACTAGAGATTAGAACTAGTTGAATAATTAATATAACTAGTTTATTTTTAGTAAGAAAATTTAGGTATATGAGCTTTGAACTAGTTCAATAATTAATATAACTAGTTTATTTTTAGTAAGAAAATTTAGGTATATGAGATTTGAACTAGTTCAATAATTAATATAACTAGTTTATTTTTAGTAAGAAAATTTAGGTATATGAGATTTGAACTAGTTGAATAATTAATATAACTAGTTTATTTTTAGTAAGAAAATTTAGGTATATGAGATTTGAACTAGTTCAATAATTAATATAACTAGTTTATTTTTAGTAAGAAAATTTAGGTATATGAGATTTGAACTAGTTGAATAATTAATATAACTAGTTTATTTTTAGTAAGAAAATTTAGGTATATGAGATTTGAACTAGTTCAATAATTAATATAACTAGTTTATTTTTAGTAAGAAAAATTTAGGTATCTGAGATTTGATGATCTAATTAAAATATTATTTGTTAATGAGTTTTTCTGTTTATTTATTTATTTTTTATATATTTTGAGTTTATATAAATGTTAGATTAATGTCGAATGTTAGATGAATTAGATAGAAAAGTTAAATATATAGTAATGTCAATTGAATATATAGTTAGATATATTAATGTCAAATGTTAGATGAATATATATTTGGCTAGATATAGGTGTTTAATGTTTCACCTATATGAACATAGGAAATGTCATCTGACGACAAAAAAGATTTTATTATGTGCGAACACTGTGAAGACCAGCGCGGCCTGTGCGACCAAAATTTCCTTGTTGATGGTAGGCGCTTCAGCATCAAGCTGGATGAGACATTCGAAGTTGATACAGTAAGTCACTTTGTCAATTATTATTTGAATGCAAAACTTATGCTTCATTTGCTTCAACTTATAATTTTAAATTTTCACTATTCTACTAGCGCATCCCCTGCCATGCAAGAATTTTTGTCTTGGATAAGATAGGTTTTAGTGCTATAGATGATATGGAGGTAAAGAGAGTTTACTTGAAGACGGAGCATGGGTATACTTTCAACGTCAAATTATATAATGGAGACACATACACCCATTTTGAATGCAAAACTTGGCAAGCACTATGCAAGGCTTATGCATTTGAGCCTGATATGGTTATCACCTTTGATATTCGTCCGGAAGATGATATTGAAGGTAATATAGACATCTGGGTTGATGTGCAAACGCCTCCAGTTCTACCATTTGGTGAGTTTTTCTTAACCATACATGCATATGTGTTGATGTCTTTGATACAGTTTATTCAAAAATAGTTGACAACTAATTTGTATTGTCAGCTTATTTCGGTTCAAGTAAACATGTCCGGCGCTTGGTAGACAGGACCTACTACTGCCCCGAGGCTCAACTAAACTGCGAGGAGATAAGTCATTATGTTTCATGGCTTGAGGATCTTAATACTGTCAAGACAATTTTTTTTTCTAAACTTAGAAATGTTAGTACTCAAAACGTGCGACCAATGGTGATCGTATTGAACTACGGTCACATCTATAATCGAAAGATGCTAAGATTTTAAATATTTGTCCTTAATTAGTGCATCTTTTGCATACATTATTTTTGAAGCTAAACTTTCATTGCTTAGTATATTAATTACTATACGGTGTTCTTCAACAGGGACTTCCGATGACAGTTGTGCCTCAGTGGATCGAGACAAAAGGTCGCATGTCAATGGTTAGCTTACGACCAAGATTTCCTACATTGCACATGAGTGCATTCAGGATTTCTGAAAGTGAAGAATGCTTAATAGTGAAAGATTGGAGAAAAATTGTTAACAATCACAGAGAAGTACTAGGGGGCAGCAAGGAGAAGCGCAACCCAAGATTAGAAGACAGATTCATCTGCATGCTCCAGTATGATGAATCAGGAGAGCTATACATGTTCTATGTTATTCTACCTGAGAGGGAGCAGCAGGATCAATAGCTACTAGTTCATGCTCTTAATTAGTACTTGTCTCATGTCCGTGTCCTGAACTTCGATGTTGGTGATGATTATGTTGAACTTGATGATATCTTTCCTTCTGTTACAAAGTGAATGTTTCCTCTTTAAGCTAGCCAGCGTTGATGATGATTAGATAGCTAGCGGTAATGATTATGATGATTAAATAGTGGTAATTAGACGACTATGATGATTTTTAGCTAGCTAGAGTTTATTTATTTATTAATATGCGATGATGATGATGATGACGACTACAACTCATTATAACGTAAAACAATCCTAAATTAAATTGATAACACAAATTTAATTGAAAAATACAAAATAAAACAAAAACCCACAAGCATTTAGTACCGGTTGGTGTTACCAACCGGTACTATAGGGCTCCCGGCCCCCGGAGCTGGCTCGTGCCACGTGGATCCCTTTTAGCATCGGTTCGTGCTGAACCGGTACTAAAGGGGGGGGGGGGCTTTAGTGCCGAAACGTTAGTGCCGGTTCCTAAACCGGCACTAAAGGGCCTTACGAACCGGTGCTATTGCCCGGTTCTGCACTAGTGAATCTTGATTCATGTATCTACATTTTAGTTTGCTTTGAGTTTGCATGTAGTTTATATGATCTAGGGAAGTGTACGTGGGACAATGATGCTTCAGCTATGCGCGTGAAGAAGGCGAGACGCCAGGCTGCCGTGCGACGCGGCGAGCACGACGAGATGCCGATGATGTCGTGCGATACGGCGAGGCCGTGAGAAGCAGCGAGACGCGACAAAGTTGGAGAACAACGGGCTACGATCAGGTTGAGCCGGTCGTGTGCATGCTAGTTTGGCTGGGTCCGTGGTCGTTGGTGTGGCTGCGTAAAGACTGAACTTGGCCGTGCAATTAGCTAGGAGCAGTTAGCTGCATGGATGTCATTAGCCTAGTCGTTAGGATCCTGTAGAGATTCCTGGACATGGATAAGATTGTGGGTTAGTGGGACTAATGGCCGAGTGTGGCGGCTGGGCTATGGGTGAGATAAGCCCTTGTGTTGCTTCGGTAGACCCCCCCCCCCCCCCCCAACAAAACATAGAAAGGCATAATGGTCATACGGAAAAAACGTATGCCCACCTCCTATCATACCGTATAGACCGACGTCCGTATACCTTGACGAATAAAAAAAACCGCCGCACGTGTAGAGGAAAAAAGTCAGCTGCACGATCTTCTCGCCCGCCCGACGTTCACGCACGTCGATCACGCCCAGTTTCTAACTGTGCGATCGCCGCCGACTGAACCCCATCCGACGCCGCATCTGAACGTCGCCGCGGATCCGTCCCGCGTCGACCTACGTCGGCGATGTCTACACCGCGGCCCTCGTCTTCCACGTCGCCGCCGTCTTCCATCTAACCCTCATCTTGCACGTCGCCGTCGGACGGCTTGTCGGCTGCGACTGACCGCGCTGTCGTCCGCATGCCGCGGATCCGTCCCTGCGTCGACCTACGTCGGCGACGTCTACACCGCGGCCCTCGTCTTCCACGTCGCTGCCGTCTTCCATCTAACCCTCGTGTTGCACGTCGCTGCTGTCTACTCCGCGGCCGAAGGTTTGCCATCTAATCTCCTCGTCTAAACCTAGCATGCTAGATGATATGAGTCACACATAGTGATCTAGGGTTTATGGTTGAGTAAACATGCCGTCGCAGCGGCGCCTCCCCGGACGACCGCATGTTGTAGGCAGATAGAGTTGCAGTTGGGCATGATCCACAGTACAAACTTAACACGTGATGAATTCATAATGTTATGCAGTTTGGTCAGTTAGGCGTGTTGCCATGGATGAACAAACCGCATTGACGGGGGATTATAATGGTACTAATAAGGCGACTCGGAATGATAACGATATTTTTAATGAAGATGATGACAGCAGCGACAACGATTCCGTGTCGTCATTTGATATCTTGCCTCCGGAGGATTTTGATCATAATGAACATGGCGCAAATAGTGAAAACGTAAGTGCCGTATATTTTGATTTCATCTTTGAACCTGCAATGTATGGCATGGCTAACTATTTCTCTATGTATACAAATTTGCAGGAAGATGTGGATGTTGACAATGTGGAAAATAGTTTACAGGAATCATTCGCGGATAACTTGAGCCAGGTTCGTAGATAGATGTTGTACATCGATGAATATTATGAATTAAACCATAGTAGTTAACATATACATTTTCATATGAATTTTGTAGGAGGAGTCAGACGATATTAGCGGTCATCACGATGAGTGGGAGATCGACATTGAGGAGGCTCGAAGGCAGCAGCAAATGGTGGATACACATTGGAAGGTGATGGCTATGACCTTTCGGTCGCAAGGTGATGCATACATATTCTATAACAATCACGCCAAAGAGAACGGGTTTAGCATCTGAAAACAGAAAGTCAAACAAGGTGCTTCAGGAATGATACGGTACCGGAGATTTCTTTGCTCCAGGGCAGGTAGAAGGCAGAGCAAGTTTATAACCATGGAGGGCCGCAAGCGCAGGCTTAGACCGGAGACTCGTTGCGATTGCGGTGCACATATGGTGGTGAAGCTGGACAGAGAACGTGGTGTTTGGTTTGTCGCGTCATTCGTGGATGATCACAACCACGCGATGGCTAGACCCGACGAGGTTTGTTTTCTGTGGTCTCACAGACGGATTGGAGAAGGCACGAGGGCAGAGATATTGGCATTGGAAGCTGCCGGGATAAGAAAGCATATAATAATGGACAACTTTATCAGCAGATACGGTTCGTACTATAAGTGCGGGCTTATCAGGAGGGATATTTACAATCTTTATTGCAGAGAAAAGATGAAGCTCATAGCAAAAGGTGACGCAAAGACGGCAGTTGGCATTATGAGGAGCGGGAAGGAGAAGGACCCTGAGTTTTTTTTTGAGTATGTGCGTGACAAGGAAGGGCGACTGAAGATTATGTTTTGGTGTGATGCACAGTCGCGGAGGGACTATCAGGACTACGGAGATGTGGTTGTGTTTGATAGCACGTATAAGATGAACAGATATGGTATGCCGTTCGTCCCCTTTGTCGGAGTTAACAACCACCGTTGCACCACAGTGTTTGGATGTGCCATAATTGCTGACGAGACGGAAGGGACATATGTGTGGCTGCTGCAGACATTTCTGAAGGCAAACTGCCAGGTGAAGCCAAAGTCAATAATCACAGATGGTGACGCTGCAATGATCCGAGCTATTCCGACTGTGCTTTCAGATGTTTTCCATCGTCTTTGCTCCTGGCATATCGAGAAAAATATGCAGAGGCACCTGCATTACAAGTCACTGGATGAGTTCAGATCGCTCCTATACTATGCCACCTCTCAAGCGAACTTTGAGCAGAGATGGACCGCTTTCTATAATAAGTGGAAGATGGATAGAACTAAAGAGTGGCTTGACAGGATGTACAGGAAGAAGAGACTTTGGGCAGCTTCATTTCTTTCCGATGGTTTTTTCCTTGGTATGCGAAGTAACCAGAGAAGCGAAAGCCTCAACTCCTGCCTTCACCTACACCTGGACTACGGTATGACAATAGTTGATTTGGTTGTGCATTATGAGAACTGTATAGTTCGCCTGCATGAGAATGAGGCGTACGATGACTGTGAGGCACACCAAAAAGAACCACCGTCGGTTACTGAATATAAGGCACTTGAGGAGCATGCCGCCAAAGTATTCACACCTGCTAATTTTTACATCCTGCAAGATGATTTGCACAAGATGGGTCAGCTGGAGATATTTGAGACGCTCGTGGGAATTGAGCGTCAGACACATATGGTGACATGGAAGGATAACCACAAGTTCATGTATAATGTTGTTTATGAACCAGGTAACTCAGAAGAAACTATAACATGTAGTTGTCTTAGGATGGTTCGGAAAGGCCTGCCATGCAAACACATTCTTTTTGTTCTCCATCATCTGAGCATAACTGAAATACCAAAGTGTTGTGTCCTTCATCGGTCGTCAAAAAATGCGAGAGATGGATTGCCTGTGCAGCGGAAGAGTGATATGTTTGGATGGGGTTGGTCAGGGCCATTAGAGAGAGACCGGTATAGTCAAATAAGCATAAAAACTGCAGAGGCAGCTCATGTTGCAGCAAATGATCCCTTCTTGTTTGACGAGTTGATGAAGTGTCTAGACAACATAATAGCGCAGAAAAAGATACCAGAGGAGGAACTTATAGGAAGTAGAATGTATGCTAAGCTTAAGAAGGAGGCAAGTCAAGCGCAACAAGTTGAGCCTGGTATTGGTGATCCTGAGAAAGTTTCGACGAAGGGTGCACCTAAGAAGGGGCGGTCAAAGGGGGGCCCCGATATTACAAAGAATGGTAGGCCAAAAGATTTTACAGAGAAAAAAAGTGGTCCCTTGTTGATTCTGTGTAGTCTACCAGGTCATAACAAGGCTACATGTCGAAAAAACTAGAAGTAAGATGCTACCTTATTAATTTTTGTTATGTTGGTACTTCGGTTTTACAAACTATATTTTCTCACCCATATTTTTATGTTATGTTCAGGAATTGGGCGTAGAGAAGCATCTTGCTATGTTGGAAGAATAAAAACGGTCGCATGAGTCTAGTCCGAATAAACTATGTTGATCTTGTTCGTACTTGTGTGGCAGAAAACTTTATGTCTCGATTTATTTATGTGTGATGAAAATACTTATGTGATATGACACATCATATTTGTTTAATGAATTGCCATCTTATTTGTACTGCTATGTGAAAGAGTTCATAGTTTTAATATGCTGCGTTTTTGTTACTGTACCTGTTGCAAAAAACATGGCCGACCGTCGTTGTGCAAAAAAACATAGCTGACCGTCGTTGTGCAAAAAAATGCCCGACCGGCTACTGGACCGCAAGTTGGGCTATATTCCCAACCCAAATCAAGCCAACGAGGCGACTCGGGAGGTCCATATAAAGCCCATCAAGGACCCAGCAGCCGGGTCCAACGGGGCGGCGATTTCAAGCAGTACTAGCAGAGGAGTTCGACCTGTGTAGCACGCCGGCATATTTAAGCTGGTCATCACCCCCGTCAGCTTCCGAGGTGGGACTAAACTCCTTCGTCGGGCGCGTGAGACGACGGTGACTGGGCCGGGGAGGGGCGAGGCTGGCCCTGTCGTACTGGGCCGACATGGGCCGAGCGGCGACGTTGCAAGACATGGAGCCTCGTCAGCGTTGCGTCGACCACACCGCCTTATTTAATCCCACCTCGCCAACGGAAGGGTGCACCGACCGGCTTAAATAGCCGCGTCGGCTGTTTCTCTCGAACTCCTCTGTTACAAGCTCCTTGTCAGCCCCGTTGGCCTACTTGTGGGCCCTTGTGGGGTCCGCATCGACCGCCCGAGTCGCCTGTTGGCTAGATTTGGGTTGGATGCACAGTCCCTGGGTCCACAAGGGAAGGTCGGGCTGTTTTTTTTTCTAGTCAATTTTTTTTAGCAAACGAGGAGGCGTCCGCCTGCATTTATATGTGCATCTAAGAACCAACAAACAACGGCTGATATTATCATCACATAATAATATTGCACATAAAGCCAGCCGTCTGCCTCCATTTATATGAAACTCTACGAGCCAGCAGACGGCGGCATCATCATCACATAAGCATATAGTGAAGGAAATATGCCCTAGAGGCAATAATAAAGTTATTATTTATTTCCTTATATCATGATAAAAGTTTATTATTCATGCTAGAATTGTATTGACCGGAAACATAATACATGTGTGAATACATAGACAAACAGAGTGTCACTAGTATGCCTCTACTTGACTAGCTCGGTAATCAAAGATGGTTATCTTTCCTAACCATGGACAAAGAGTTGTCAGTTGATTAAACGGGATCACATCATTAGTTGAATGATCTGATTGACATGACCCATTCCATTAGCTTAGCACCCGATCGTTTAGTATGTTGCTATTGCTTTCTTCATGACTTATACATGTTCCTATGACTATGAGATTATGTAACTCCCGTGTGCCGGAGGAACACTTTGTGTGCTGCCAAACGTCACAACGTAACTGGGTGATTATAAAGGTGCTCTACGGGTGTCTCCAAAGGTACATGTTGGGTTGACGTATTTCGAGATTAGGATTTGTCACTCCGATCATCGGAGAGGTATCTCTGGGCCCTCTCGGTAATGCACATCACTTAAGCCTTGCAAGCAATACAACTAATGAGTTAGTTGTGAGATGATGTATTACGGAACGAGTAAAGAGACTTGCCGGTAACGAGATTGAACTAGGCATTGGATACCGACGATCGAATCTCGGGCAAGTAACATACCGATGACAAAGGGAACAACGTATGTTGTTTTGCGGTCTGACCGATAAAGATCTTCGTAGAATATGTAGGAGCCAATATGGGCATCCAGGTCCCGCTATTGGTTATTGACCGAAGACATGTCTCGGTCATGTCTACATTGTTCTCAAACCCGTAGGGTCCGCACGCTTAAGGTTTCGATGACAGTTATATTATGAGTTTATATGTTTTGATGTACCGAAGGTTGTTCGGAGTCCCGGATGTGATCACGGACATGACGAGGAGTCTCGAAATGGTCGAGACATAAATATTGATATATTGGAAGCCTATGTTTGGATATCGAAAGTGTTCCGGGTGAAATCGGGATTTTACCGGAGTACCGGGAGGTAACCGGAACCCCCCGGGAGCTATATGGGCCTCAGTGGGCCTTAGTGGAAAAGAGAAGAGGTTGCCTGAGATGGGCCGCGCGCCCCTCCCCTCCCTTGGTCCGAATAGGACAAGGAGAGGGGGCCGGCCCCCCTTTCTCTTTCCCCCCCTCCGCGAATCCTATTCCAACTAGGATTGGGGGGGGGGGAATCCTACTCCCGGAGGGAGTAGGACTCCTCCTGGCGCGCCACCTCTAGGCCGGCCGCACCCCCCCCCTTGAGCCTTTATATACGGAGGCAGGGGCACCCAAGAGACACACAAGTTGATCCACGTGATCATATTCTTAGCCGTGTGCGGCGCCCCCTGCCACCATAGTCCTCGATAATATTGTAGCGGTGCTTAGGCGAAGCCCTGCGACAGTAGTACATCAAGATCGTCACCACGCCGTCGTGCTGACGGAACTCTTCCCCGACACTTTGCTGGATTGAAGTCCGGGGATCGTCATCGAGCTGAACGTGTGCTAAAACTCGGAGGTGCCGTAGTTTCGGTGCTTGATCGGTCGGGCCGTGGAGACGTACGACTACATCAACCAAACGCTTCCGTTGTCGATCTACAAGGGTACGTAGATCACACTCTTCCCTCTCGTTGCTATGCATCACCATGATCTTGCGTGTGCGTAGGAAATTTTTGAAATTACTACGTTCCCCAACAGTGGCATCAGAGCCTAGGTTTTATGTGTTGATGTTATATGCACGAGTAGAACACAAGTGAGTTGTGGGCGATATAAGTCATACTGCTTAGCAGCATGTCATACTTTGGTTTGGCGGTATTGTTGAATGAAGTGGCCCGGACCGACATTACGCGTACGCTTACGCAAGACCTGTTCTCCCGATGTGCTTTGCACATAGGTGGCTTGCGGGTGACAGTTTCTCCAACTTTAGTTAAACCGAGTGTGGCTACGCCTGGTCCTTGCGAAGGTTAAAACATCACCAACTTGACAAACTATCGTTGTGGTTTTGATGCGCAGGTAAGATTGGTTCTTGCTTAAGCCCGTAGCAGCCACGTAAAACTTGCAACAACAAAGTAGAGGACGTCTAACTTGTTTTTGCAGGGCATGTTGTGATGTGATATGGTCAAGACATGATGCTGAATTTTATTGTATGAGATGATCATGTTTTGTAACCGAGTTATCGGCAACTGGCAGGAGCCATATGGTTGTCGCTTTATTGTATGCAATGCAATCGCGCTGTAATGCTTTACTTTATCACTAAGCCGTAGCGATAGTCGTGAAAGCATAAGATTGGCGAGACGACAACGATGCTACGATGGAGATCAAGGTGTCGCGCCGGTGACGATGGTGATCATGACGGTGCTTCGGAGATGGAGATCACAGGCACAAGATGATGATGGCCATATCATATTACTTATATTGATTGCATGTGATGTTTATCTTTTATGCATCTTATCTTGCTTTGATTGACGGTAGCATTATAAGATGATCTCTCACTAAATTATCAAGAAGTGTTCTCCCTGAGTATGCACCGTTGCGAAAGTTCTTCGTGCTGAGACACCACGTGATGATCGGGTGTGATAGGATCTACGTTCAAATACAACGGGTGCAAAACAGTTGCACACGCGGAATACTCAGGTTATACTTGACGAGCCAAGCATATGCAGATATGGCCTCGGAACACGGAGACCGAAAGGTCGAGCGTGAATCTTATAGTAGATATGATCAACATAGTGATGTTCACCAATGAAACTACTCCATCTCACGTGATGATCGGACATGGTTTAGTTGATTTGGATCACGTGATCACTTAGAAGATTAGAGGGATGTCTATCTAAGTGGGAGTTCTTTAAGTAATTTGATTAATTGAACTTAAATTTATCATGAACTTAGTACCTGATAGTATCTTGCTTATGTATGTTTGATTGTAGATAGATGGCCCGTGCTGTTGTTCCGTTGAATTTTAATGCGTTCCTTGAGAAAGCAAAGTTGAAAGATGATGGTAGCAATTACACGGACTGGGTCCGTAACTTGAGGATTATCCTCATTGCTGCACAGAAGAATTACGTCCTGGAAGCACCGCTGGGTGTCAGGCCTGCTGCTGGAGCAACACCAGATGTTATGAACGTCTGGCAGAGCAAAGCTGATGACTACTCGATAGTTCAATGTGCCATGCTTTACGGCTTAGAATCGGGACTTCAACGATGTTTTGAACGTCATGGAGCATATGAGATGTCCCAGGAATTGAAGTTAATATTTCAAGCAAATGCCCGAATTGAGAGATATGAAGTCTCCAATAAGTTCTATAGCTGCAAGATGGAAGAGAACAGTTCTGTCAGTGAGCATATACTCAAAATGTCTGGGTATAATAATCACTTGATTCAGATGGGAGTTAATCTTCCAGATGATTGCGTCATTGACAGAATTCTCCAATCACTACCACCAAGCTACAAGAGCTTCGTGATGAACTATAATATGCAAGGGATGAATAAGACTATTCCCGAGCTCTTCGCAATGCTGAAAGTTGTAGAGGTAGAAATCAAAAAGGAGCATCAAGTGTTGATGGTCAACAAGACCACTAGTTTCAAGAAAAAGGACAAAGGGAAGAAGAAGGGGAACTTCAAGAAGAACAGCAAGCAAGTTGCTGCTAAAGAGAAGAAACCCAAGTCTGGACCTAAGCCTGAAACTGAGTGCTTCTACTGCAAGCAGACTGGTCACTTGAAGCGGAACTGCCCCAAGTATTTGGCGGATAAGAAGGATGGCAAGGTGAACAAAGGTATATGTGATATACATGTTATTGATGTGTACCTTACTAATGCTCGCAGTAGCACCTGGGTATTTGATACTGGTTCTGTTGCTAATATTTGCAACTCGAAACAGGGACTACGGATTAAGCGAAGATTGGCTAATTAAGAACGAGGTGACGATGCGCGTGGGAAACGGTTCCAAAGTCGATGTGATCGCGGTCGGCACGCTACCTCTACATCTACCTTCGGGATTAGTGTTAGACCTAAATAATTGTTATTTGGTGCCAGCGTTGAGCATGAACATTATATCTGGATCTTGTTTAATGCGAGACGGTTATTCATTTAAATCAGAGAATAATGGTTGTTCTATTTATATGAGTAATATCTTTTATGGCCATGCACCCTTGAAGAGTAGTCTATTCTTATTGAATCTCGATAGTAGTGACACACATATTCATAATGTTAAAGCCAAAAGATGCAGAGTTGATAATGATGGTCCAACTTATTTGTGGCACTGCCGTTTAGGTCATATCGGTGTAAAGCGCATGAAGAAACTCCATACTGATGGACTTTTGGAACCACTTGATTATGAATCACTTGGGACTTGCGAACCGTGCCTCATGGGCAAGATGACTAAAACACCGTTCTCCGGTACTATGGTGAGAGCAACAGATTTGTTGGAAATCATACATACAGATGTATGTGGTCCGATGATATTGAGGCTCGTGGCGGATATCGTTATTTTGTCACCTTCACAGATGACTTAAGCAGATATGGGTATATCTACTTAATGAAACATAAGTCTGAAACATTTGAAAAGTTCAAAAAATTTCAGAGTGAAGTTGAAAATCATCGTAACAAGAAAATAAAGTTTCTACGATCTGATCATGAAGGAGAATATTTGAGTTATGAGTTTGGTGTACATTTGAAACAATGCGGAATAGTTTCGCAACTCACGCCACCCGGAACACCACAGCGTAATGGTGTATCTAAACGTTGTAATCGTACTTTACTAGATATGGTGCGATCTATGATGTCTCTTACTGATTTACCGCTATCGTTTTGGGGTTATGCTTTAGAGACGGCCGCATTCACGTTAAATAGGGCACCATCAAAATCCGTTGAGACGACGCCTTATGAACTATGGTTTGGCAAGAAACCAAAGTTGTCATTTCTGAAAGTTTGGGGCTGCGATGCTTATGTGAAAAAGCTTCAACCTGATAAGCTCGAACCCAAATCGGAGAAATGTGTCTTCATAGGATATCCAAAGGAAACTATTGGATACACCTTCTATCACAGATCCGAAGGCAAGACTTTTGTTGCTAAATTCGGAAACTTTCTGGAGAAGAAGTTTCTCTCGAAAGATGTGAGTGGGAGGAAAGTAGAACTTGATGAGGTAACTGTACCTGCTCCCTTATTGGAAAGTAGTACATCACAGAAAACTGTTTCTGCAACACCTACACCAATTAGTGAGGAAGCTAATGATAATGATCATGAAACTTAAGGACAAGATACTACTGAACCTCGTAGATCAACCAGAGTGAGATCCGCGCCAGAGTGGTATGGTAATCCTGTTCTAGAAATCATGCTGCTAGATCATGATGAACCTACGAACTATGAAGAAGCGATGGTGAGCCCAGATTCCGCAAAATGGCTTGAAGCCATGAAATCTGAGATGGGATCTATGTATGAGAACAAAGTATGGACTTTGGTTGACTTGCCCGATGATCGGCAAGCAATTGAGAATAAATGGATCTTCAAGAAGAAGACTGACGCTGACGGTAATATTACTGTCTACAAAGCTCGACTTGTCGCAAAAGGTTTTGGACAAGTTCAAGGGGTTGACTACGATGAGACCTTCTCACCCGTAGCGATGCTTAAGTCTGTCCGAATCATGATAGCAATTGCCGCATTTTATGATTATGAAATTTCGCAGATGGATGTCAAAACTGCATTCCTGAATGGATTTTCGGAAGAAGAGTTGTATATGATGCAACCGGAAGGTTTTGTCGATCCAAAGGGAGCTAACAAAGTGTGCAAGCTCCAGCGATCCATTTATGGACTGGTGCAAGCCTCTCGGAGTTGGAATAAACGCTTTGATAGTCTGATCAAAGCATTTGGTTTTATACAGACTTTCGGAGAAGCCTGTATTTACAAGAAAGTGAGTGGGAGCTCTGTAGCATTTCTGATATTATATGTGGATGACATATTACTGATTGGAAATGATATAGAATTTCTGGATAGCATAAAGGGATACTTGAATAAGAGTTTTTCAATGAAAGACCTCGGTGAAGCTGCTTACATATTAGGCATAAAGATCTATAGAGATAGATCAAGACGCTTAATTGGACTTTCACAAAGCACATACCTTGACAAGATTTTGAAGAAGTTCAAAATGGATCAAGCTAAGAAAGGGTTCTTGCCTGTGTTACAAGGTGTGAAGTTGAGTCAGACTCAATGCCCGACCACTGCAGAAGATAGAGAGAAAATGAAAGATGTTCCCTATGCTTCAGCCATAGGCTCTATCATGTATGCAATGGTGTGTACCAGACCTGATGTGTGCCTTGCTATAAGTCTAGCAGGGAGGTACCAAAGTAATCCAGGAGTGGATCACTGGACAGCGGTCAAGAACATCCTGAAATACCTGAAAAGGACTAAGGATATGTTTCTCGTATATGGAGGTGACAAAGAGCTCATCGTAAACGGTTACGTTGATGCAAGCTTTGACACTGATCCGGACGATTCTAAATCGCAAACCGGATATGTGTTTACATTAAACGGTGGAGCTGTCAGTTGGTGCAGTTCTAAACAAAGCGTCGTGGCGGGATCTACATGTGAAGCGGAGTACATAGCTGCTTCGGAAGGAGCAAACGAAGGAGTCTGGATGAAGGAGTTCATATCCGATCTAGGTGTCATACCTAGTGCATCGGGTCCAATGAAAATCTTTTGTGACAATACTGGTGCAATTGTCTGGGCAAAGGAATCCAGATTTCACAAGAGAACCAAACACATCAAGAGACGCTTCAATTCCATTCGGGATCTAGTCCAGGTGGGAGACATAGAGATTTGCAAGATACATACAGAGCTGAATGTAGCAGACCCGTTGACTAAGCCTCTTTCACGGACAAAACATGATCAGCACCAAAGCTCCATGGGTGTTAGAATCATTACTGTGTAATCTAGATTATTGACTCTAGTGCAAGTGGGAGACTGAAGGAAATATGCCCTAGAGGCAATAATAAAGTTATTATTTATTTCCTTATATCATGATAAAAATTTATTATTCATGCTAGAATTGTATTGACCGGAAACATAATACATGTGTGAATACATAGACAAACAGAGTGTCACTAGTATGCCTCTACTTGACTAGCTCGTTAATCAAAGATGGTTATGTTTCCTAACCATGGACAAAGAGTTGTCATTTGATTAAACGGGATCACATCATTAGTTGAATGATCTGATTGACATGACTCATTCCATTAGCTTAGCACCCGATCGTTTAGTATGTTGCTATTGCTTTCTTCATGACTTATACATGTTCCTATGACTATGACATTATGTAATTCCCGTGTGCTGGAGGAACACTTTGTGTGCTGCCAAACGTCAGAACGTAATTGGGTGATTATAAAGGTGCTCTACAGGTGTCTCCAAAGGTACATGTTGGGTTGACGTATTTCGAGATTAGGATTTGTCACTCCGATCGTCAGAGAGGTATCTCTGGGCCCTCTCGGTAATGCACATCACTTAAGCCTTGCAAGCAATACAACTAATGAGTTAGTTGCGAGATGATGTATTATGGAACTAGTAAAGAGACTTGCCGGTAACGAGATTGAACTAGGTATTGGATACCGACGATCGAATCTCAGGTAAGTAACATACCGATGACAAAGGGAACAACGTATGTTGTTATGCGGTCTGACCGATAAAGATCTTCGTAGAATATGTAGGAGCCAATATGGGCATCCAGGTCCCGCTATTGGTTATTGCCCGGAGACATGTCTCGGTCATGTCTACATTGTTCTCGAACCCGTAGGGTCCGCACGCTTAAGGTTTCGATGACAGTTATATTATGAGTTTATACATTTTGATGTACCGAAGGTTGTTCGGAGTCCCGGATGTGATCACGGACATTAGAGGAGTCTCGAAATGGTCGAGACATAAAGATTGATATATTGGAAGCCTATGTTTGGATATCGGAAGTGTTCCGGGTGAAATCGGGATTTTACCGGAGTACCGGGAGGTTACCGGAACCCCCCGGGAGCTATATGGGCCTTAGTGGGCCTTAGTGGAAAAGAGAAGAGGTGGCCTAAGATGGGCCGCGCGCCCCTCCCCTCCCTTGGTCCGAATAGGACAAGGAGAGGGGGCCGGCCCCCCTTTCTCTTTTCCCCCCTCCGCGAATCCTATTCCAACTAGGATTGGGGGGGGGGATCCTACTCCCGGAGGGAGTAGGACTCCTCCTGGCGCGCCACCTCTAGGCCGGCCGCACCCCCCCCCTTGAGCCTTTATATACGAACGCAGGGGCACCCCAGAGACACACAAGTTGATCCACGTGATCATATTCTTAGCCGTGTGCGGCGCCCCCTGCCACCATAGTCCTCGATAATATTGTAGCGGTGCTTAGGCGATGCCCTGCGACAGTAGTACATCAAGATCGTCACCACGCCGTCGTGCTGACGAAACTCTTCCCCGACACTTTGCTGGATCGAAGTTCGGGGATCGTCATCGAGCTGAACGTGTGCTAAAACTCGGAGGTGTCGTAGTTTCGGTGCTTGATCGCTCAGGCCGTGGAGACGTACAACTACATCAACTAAATTCTTCCGTTGTCGATCTACAAGGGTACATAGATTACAATCTTCCCTCTCATTGCTATGCATCACCAGGATCTTGCGTGTGCGTAGGAAATTTTTTGAAATTACTACGTTCCCCAACATATAGCACATAGCAGCTTAACATATATAGTTGGAAAATAAATATTGTAGCTAGTACCAACGACGGCACCTTTATTTAGTTGCGGACGTGCATAATCATGCCCATTACAATAAGAAATGTCATAATATTAAAATTGTTCCTAGTGCTATCAACGGTACATTTATTTAGTTGCGATAATAAGAAAAAGAATGTTCTCGTAGCCAAAAACCCATCAACAAACTAATTTCTTGTCCATGATCTTCAAAATCTTCTCTTTCACAGTTTCCATCGTGTTGCACTCTGAAAAAAGTATTTCAGCTAGAATGCGTCCCCTTGAAGCATTCACCTCAGCTTGACCAAACTCAAATATCCATTCGTGTGCGTAGGAAGATACGTCTGGATGTTCCGTTTGTACAAGGGAGTTCACCTCCAAGGTATCTTTAGCTATTTCTACCCTCTGAAATATAGATGTGAAGTTCATATGAAATACATAACTAATTAGTACTATCTATCTTGTTACATGTAAAGAAAGAAGCTTACCAGCTGCCTTATTTTTTTAAGAACTGCCTTGCTGCATTTACCAGTAGAATTTAAAACTTGAAACTCTTTTTTCTTGTTGTGCATGAGAATTGTTATCCAGTGACTTTCTTCCACATGAAAAGGAAAGTATGCCTACAACAAAGTTTAGTCAAGTTCTTGGACACACAATTAGTTATGTACTACGAAGGATCATACAAATGTGAAATACCTTATCTGTAATGAAATACTCGTCATTAACTCTAGACACCATTTTATTTTGGTTTGTGAAATGCTCCATAAAATGGTGCTTAGAGTTCTTAACCTTTCCTTCAGCACGAAGAATAAGCCAGTGTGACACCCAAGATGATAAAATGTGACGGTCAGGACGAGGATTATGGGTCTGCATATGGTTGCAATAACTATTGATGACCTGAAAATAACATAACAGCAATACTCCTCTTAGAAAAAATTAAATATGACATGTACAACTTCATATAATTGTTGTAATACTTACACCGCCATGCAACCATTTTTTCACGATGATGGCTTGAAGCATATCAGGTGTACATGTTTCCCCAGCAATTCCTATCATGTGCACGACAGTTTTCCTACTAAGCTTCACCGAGTCTGATAGTGTCTTGATATAATCCTTCGCGGCCTCTATGTGATCCTCAGTAATGTAATCGGTAATAATCAGAACGTCTCTTATACCAAACAAACCTAAAATATAATCAAACAATGAGTAAATAAATTGTGCATGGAAGGAATGAAATATCTTCAAAACAAAGTACATAACACATACTTTTGTTTGGACGTTTACGTCCACCGATCTGCTGGAAGGGTGAAAGAATATGCTTTGACTTTTTTCTCTTGCGTTTCCCTTCATTCTCCTCAGTGCCACTTTCTTTCGCATTCCCTTCATTCTCCTTAGTGCCACTTTCTTTCGCATTCCCATCATTCTCCTTAGTGCCATTTTCTTTCGCTTTTTTAATAAGTGTGTTCAGACTATCCATACTAATCTCCTCAGATTTATCGGCGCTAGACCCGTCTGACACTGCATTTATATTCTTGGGGGTTGAAGTAACTGCTGGAAAGTCATTCGTGCGTACCGTTGCAAAAGATGGGTCGGTTGAATTACCATTCTCGTCAATAACGAAGGGGTCCCCTTCATCTCCGGTACCGGGTGTTTTCAGATGCATACCTTTCTCACGTGCGGACTTCTTCCCGTTCCCATTGGTGAAGGATGCCTCCACCCCGTTGTCCATATCGTCCTTTGCAGGAGTTGATTTTACATCTGGAAAATATTTTGACGGACCATACCTCCTCATCCAGTTCTCACTGTGCTCCACAAACTCAACTTCACTAAACCCTCTATTTGTCTTGAAGACAAGACCTTTGTTCTCTAGCTCCTCCAGTACTATCTGCAATAACACATGGGAAGCAGTAAGTACATGCAAAGAATATGAATAATCTCATGTAATTTGAATAACACATCACTAATTACCTCAACACATTTTTTAGGGACAAGGCGGATTTCTTTCTGCATGTCTTTCATGCTTTTCATAATTTGATCTAAGGTCGTGTCCTTGCTCGATGAAGCCTTGTCTCTATTATCCTTCCTTTTCCGCGAACGACCTGTTCTATCAACTGGCTCAGATTCTTCCTCCACAAATTTCCCCTCTTGAGCAATTATCATCTGTCTGTGCTTCTCACTTATTATGTCTTCAACCTGTGCCATGTTAAATCATTTTAAATTACTCTCCATGAAAAACGTTCCATAACTCCATGCATGCAAATCATAAATACTTACCCTCCCATTCCCGCGGCCGTACGATGTGTCGTACGCATCACGCTTCATAGCCTCGACTTCTGGCCAGTTAAGCATCAACGGATACTCATGCGCCAGTGGATCAAAAGTCTCATCATCAAGTGGCTGCACTTTCTCCTAAAACAAGTACTGCATGAACATGAAATATATTAGCAATCTTAACAGTGCAGACTATAGTTCGAAATAACATATATAACATACA
Organism: Triticum aestivum; assembly: GCF_018294505.1. Lineage (NCBI taxonomy): Eukaryota > Viridiplantae > Streptophyta > Magnoliopsida > Poales > Poaceae > Triticum > Triticum aestivum. Next base: position 4,546,342 of record NC_057794.1, on the reverse strand, counting down.
ATTTACCTGTATGAGAGCAAGGTTTCCCACCGGCCATGTAAAATTTGTACGATCCGATAAAGTCTTCGTGATGCCATCGACGCAAACGCGTAAAGTAAACGCGTTCCAGTTAAATGATTTAATGCTCTCCACATCCTCCACTAGCTTGTAAAAAGCATTAGGAACTTCTACTGTGGAGTGTGGTGCAAGAACAGTGCCTAGAAGAACCAACATAATTCGACGCAGGAAATCATCATCATACAATCCACTAGTAGTGATGTCCTGTATAAGCTGGTCTATCATTATTTCATTCGTACTCGAATCTATGAAACGACTCGGCACCTTCACTTTCGCCTTTAGCCCCCCTTTACCTAAAGCTTTCATGGCATCTCTGCCCTTGTTCACTAGGCCAAAAATATCAAACACATCTTCAGCGCGCAATGATATCGCACCGTTTCTTGATGGCATAATGAACCTTTCTGTGTCCATTACATATGATTTAATCATAAACTTTAGCAGACACTTGCGCATGAGCACACTAGGAATCATCAACATTTGTCCTAGTCTAGTGCTTGCAAATCGTTTTTTTGCCTAGAGGTCAGTTTGCTGACGAGGAGACACCACTTCTCAACAGAACAGAAAATCTGTCCGTAGTCCTCCATCACTACGAATAGGAGCAAATAACATATTAGCTACTTTTCATGTGTACATGATGAACATGATGATTGCATCGTTGAAAAACATAAAAATTACCTCCCACCAGTACGGCCGTCGGTGGCCGCGGCGGGGGGGGGGGGGGGTTGCTGGTGGTGATGACGACCACGTGAATCGCGGCCGCCTACGTCAGAATCTTCGGCTGACGTGATGTACACGGACGACCACGTTGGATGGCGTGCTATCGATCGGTGGACGGCGGATTTAATGTTCTCCAACGGCGGCGGACGGACGGCGAATGAGGTGTTCTCCACCGGCGGCGGACAGACGGCGGAGCGGCGTCACGGGGCCAAAAGGGGTGGATGGACGGCGGCGTGCTGAAGAGGATAGGGTGAGGGTGTCAGGGGATCGGGGGTTGATGGCGGCGTGGGTTAGGGCTTGGGGCAGGGCGTCGTGGGTGACGAGGGCATATGGCGGCGGGCGTGCCAGGTGCTAATCACGATAGATTCGGTCGGGCCCGCATCGCTTCTGTCTCCACTGCCGTACGCAATGATTGGGCCGGGCCCCAGACGACACGAGTTGATTAGCGTCGGCGTGCAGTAGTCCATGCATGGTCATATCTTATGATATTTTTTAACTTCAAACGGAAAACAAATTAATTTTAAATATGGTTCCCAACTACGGTTTTTTTCTACTCCGTCAAACGTCATGACACTTTTTTCCAAACGTTACCATCACCATCCACAGCACACACGCCAATTCTCGTATTTTTCCGGCGCTCGGCGCATTTGCTAGGGTTTTCCAGGTCGAAAATCGCAAAAACACTGCCCGGACGTGACGCAACGTCCGTTTTGTGTCCGTTTTCATTCCAACCTTGCGTGGGGGCCTACGTTGGCCGTGCCCACATGTACGCACACTTTGGTGCGATTGCATGCATGCAATCACGTAGCCCCAGTGCAACCAGCTACTTCTCGGTTTGCCGGGGAGGGGGTTCCCAACTACGGTTTTTTTCTACTCCGTCAAACGTCACGACACTTTTTCCACACGTTGCCATCACCATCCATAGCACACATGCCAATTCTGATATTTTTCCGGCGCTCGGCGCATTTGCTAGGGTTTTGCAGGTCGAAAATCGCAAAAACACTGCCCGGACGTGGCGCAACGTCCGTTTTGTGTCAGTTTTCATTCCAACCTTGCGTGGGGGCCTACGTTGGCCGTGCCCATATGTACGCACACTTTGGTGCAATTGCATGCATGCGATCACGTAGCCCCAGTGCAACCAGCTACTTCTCGGTCTGCCGGGGAGGGGGTTCCCAACTACGGTTTTTTTCTACTCCGTCAAATATCACGACACTTTTTCCACACGTTGCCATCACCATCCACAGCATACACGCCAATTCTCGTATTTTTCCGGCGCTCGGCGCATTTGATAGGGTTTTCCAGGTCGAAAATTGCAAAAACACTGCCCGGACGTGACGCAACGTCCGTTTTGTGTCCGTTTTTTTTCAACCTTGCGTGGGGGCCTACGTTGGCCATGCCCACATGTACGCACACTTTGGTGCAATTGCATGCATGCGATCACGTAGCCCCAGTGCAACCAGCTACTTCTCGGTCTGCCGGGGAGGGGGTTTCCCAACTACGGTTTTTTTTCTACTCCGTCAAACGTCACCACACTTTTTTCACACGTTGCCATCACCATCCACAGCACACACGCCAATTCTCATATTTTTCTGGCGCTCGGCGCATTTGCTAGAGTTTTCCAGGTCGAAAATCGCAAAAACACTGCCCGGACGTGACGCAACGTCCGTTTTGTGTCCGTTTTCGTTCCAACCTTGCGTGGGGGCCTACGTTGGCCGTGCCCACATGTACGCACACTTTGGTGCAATTGCATGCATGCAATCACGTAGCCCCAGTGCAACCAGCTACTTCTCGGTCTGCCGGGAGGGGGTTCCCAACTACGGTTTTTTTTCTACTCCATCAAACGTCACGACACTTTTTCCACACGTTGCCATCACCATCCACAGCACACTCGCCAATTTTCGCAATGTTTTAACCCTCGACGCATTTTCTAGGGTTTCCTAGGCTAAAGTACCCTATACCAATGTCCGGACACACACTGAGCTACGTGTGTTTCCTATCTGATTTCGTTCATATCGTGCGTGTAGGACTACATTAGGGATGCACACACACTCGCAAAATTTTGTTCTGTTAAATGCATGAATCACGTACTTTAGCGTCCTTACTATTTTATTATGTTTTACCATATTTTCGTGTACAAATTCATCATCAAATCAAAACTCTCGAATGAAAAGGACAAAAGAAATTTCACTTAAATTTCATTCAACATAGATAAAATATTTTACATAGTCGAGTGAACTCGATGATTACAAGTTCATACATAAAGTCTACTACTTAGGCTTACAACGACATAACCAAATTAAATAAAAAAAAGAGTAAAAAAACTACTCGTTGTCGCTATCAACGAGGTCAATCACGGCCGGGCCGTCGCCGCCGTCATCGTCGCTGCTGGACCGGTTGGCGAGGTCGTCCCAGTCCATCGGATCGTCGTCGGAATCCTCCTTCTCTGCCGGCGCCTGCTCCCACTCCTGCTGCCACTCCGGCGCCGCCATCGCCGCCTGCTGCGCCGCCTCAGCCGCCTAGATTGCGGCCGCAATCTTGGCGGCCTCCATCGCCTCCGCCGCCGCCGCTGCAGCCTCCGACGCCCGTACGGCCACGTGGTACCCCGGCGTGTCATCCGGGTCGCCGTCCTCGCGGAGGATGACCTGCTCCTGCGGCAAGTCTATCCCCGGCGGCGAGGGAGGGGCGGCCGGTGCGGGCGCCGGTGCCGGGTGCACACCGTGGCCGCCGCCACGTCTGTGGCGATCATGCGGTGGAGGCGGTGCGCGAAGACGGCCGCTGCGGCCCGTCAGGTCGGGGGTCTCGCCGGCCGCCTCAAGGCGGAAGGCGGCCATGACCTCCCAATAGTCCTTCCCGCACCAAAAACCGCTTCCGGCCTTCGATATTGTGCCGGCCGCCGCTGTGGTTGCGGAGCTCCTCCTCCGTCGCGCCGGGACCCGGCGTCGCGTAGCCGTCCGCGTCGATCTTCCAGTTGCGTGGAAGACGGCAGCCCGGCGGCACAAGGAGGCAGTAGCGGTGGAGCTCCAGCGTCTCCGGCACACCGATGCTCGTCGGCCATGCGCCGGGGACGTCGGCGGCGGCGCCGCCGCCGCCGGTGCTGCTGCTGCCGCGGAAGAATGACATAGGGTGCGGGCAGGCGGCGACGGGCGTCGGTGCGACGGGTGTGGGCGGGGGCGGGGGAGGAGGCGGGCAGGCGACAACACGGTGGGACGGGCGTGGGCGGGGCGTCGCCGTTTTATAGCAGGGCGGGGCAGGGCGGGGGAGGAGGCGGGCGGGCGGCAGCGCGGCTATTAACGCCGGCGCGTTAATGACCGCGCGGCAGGCGAGGCGACGCTTTAACCGTCGGGCGCCGCGAACGGCGCGTCCGGAGGGGGCAGGCCAGGCGGCAGGCCGGTCGGGTGGCAGCCCAGGCGACAGCGGCAGCGGCGGCGCGGCAGGCGAGGAGCCGACAGCGATGGCAGGCGACAGCGGTGGCGTCCGGCAGGCGGCAGCGGAGGCGCAGCATGCGAGGAGACGACAGCGGCGGCAGTGGTGGCGTCCGGCAGGCGGCACGCTCGTGCAACCGCCAACGTGCATGCGCGCCTCAAGCGCCGTGATTGGCGGACGGGTGCGGGCTGGCGTGCGGTCGGGGAACGTGGGCGGGTGGGGCCGCGACGGGTGCGGCGCGACGCGTTGACTGCGGGGACTGCCGCCGTGATCGCGGGCGGGCACGTCTGCATGCCTGCCACGTCATCAGGCGCGTGCGGCCGGCCGGTTTAATTTTTTTTCCCTCCCGGGCGGGCGGGCTGTATTCATATACGTATTGCTTCGCCTGTTTTTTTTTTGTGGGCGGTCGGGCCAGCGGGGGAAGCTTTTTGAAAATATGCCCATCCTGCCCTCTGTTATGAAGGGGTATTGGGCAATCTCGGCCGTCCTTGTGTTTACAGAGGGTCTACCGAAGCAATGTAGTCTCTTGTTCCACCAAGGAGAAGGGCCTCTCGTGCAAAGTAACAGCCGGTCTTCTTCTTGGTTGTGTGCGTGTGTGTTGAGTTCCGCACCATGTGTGTGTGTATGTTCTTGAGAGGAAGTACAAGAGAGTTGAGAGGAAGAAGAAGCGGCGCTGTGAGAAGAGGCGGCGCCAACAGAGCAACAATAGCATTTCCATTGATGCTGTCTTGTCCATGTCAAGAACGTGCTAGTGTTTGAAATCAGCAGTTTCTATAACAAGTAACCTAATGAGTAGATAAGAACGCAGGCTTTTACCTATAAGGAAGTTTTGAAACTACACAAAAATGACCTATTACTGTAAAGAAGGGGGGAAAAAACATAAAGGTGTATGAGAGCGCATCAACCAGATTCGGGATTCAGCTATATATACCTTCTCGGACAGCCTTTTAGACGCTGACTTGTCGATATCGATGGGTGGCAGTGTGGACCTGCAAGCGCCCGCGAAGAGACGGGAAGAAGACGTCGCTGCGGCGCATTATGGGCATTTCATCGAACATGTGGTGTGCGGGAGCTGATCTTTATGGCCCTCCTAGCCTCCCTCCTCCGAATCCTCGTCCTGCCCCTGAAATCAGTGCTCAAACTACCAAAATCAGCAGCAAGCCAGTTTTCTTCCTCTGTGGCATCAATCAACGGAGAGAGCAACTACTGACCTGAGGGGTCGAGGGAGTTGGCCACCTCGATGTAGAATAGCGGAGAGAAGAGAGAGGATGGAGCTCGCGGTCGGCCGTTTGCGCAGTTTTCTTTTATAAAAAATCACACCATTCAATACAGTGTTTGTGACATTTGAAAATGTTCACACGTTTAAGAAATTACGTTCATGAAATTGCGGAAAACAAGTTTGTCCATGCGCAACATATATCACAAAAAAAAATGTTTGCATCTAGTATATGGAAAATGTACAATGTGTATTCAAAACAATAATATTAATTTTTTATTTAATAAAAATTGTCAAGGTGTATCCAAAAAATGTTTCACATGTATTAAAAAAAAACTTCATCTATTCCTAAATATAAGGGTGTATTATTTTTTTAGAAAGTCAAACTACTCTAACTTTGACCAATTTTATAGACAAAAATAATAAGATCCAGAATACCAAGTCATTATCACTAGATCCATCATGAAATATTTTCGTATTTTGATTATTTAGTATTGTATATTTATATATTGTTGGACAAACATAAACAACAATTGACTTTTAAAAAAACTGATACACCTCATATTTAGGAATAGAGGGGTATTAAACATGTACTTCAAAAATGGTTACCATTTATTTAAAAAATGTTCATTATGCATTTGAAAACATTTCAGCGTGTATACAAAAAGGGTAGAACGTGTACTAACAAAAGTCGACATGTATTTGAAACAAAAAAGAAAAACAAACTGAGAAATCAAACGAGAGACAAAAAACATACGACACCCGCAAAGAAAAACTAAGAAAAAGACAGAAGAACAAATTGCGTACACCTATGGGCCGGCCCAAGTGAGTGAGAGGGGCCAGTTCTTGTTTGCCGCTCAGTGCTATGGGCCGGGCCCAGTGCCAGTTTCCCCTGTTTTTATTTGGTTTTCAAGTTTTTATTACAGATTTCATTTGGTTCAGGATGGCTTTTTTATTTTATTTTCTAATAATTGTTCTCGGATTTTTTCTTTTTTTATTTATTAATAATTATAACTCTGGTATATATGAACATTTTTTAAAATATATTAGATTTTGTAATAATTTTTAATATATATAATCTGGTTTCAAAAATATTTTTAAGAACATAATATATCTTTTAACAAAATTCAGGTTCGCCTATTGGACCTCCTAACTAGGGGATAAATAGAGTCTCCACACGTTGCCACCTCGGTCTCTCCCTTCTAGCGGTATCATTTGTTTGAGCATCAGTACAGACACAAGTGTTCATATACACGCGCATATACTCATACCTATGAACGCACACACGCACACCCTACCCCAATGAGCATCTCCGAGAGACTGAGCCGGCATATCATCTTGAGATTTACGAAGTCACCGTAGGCACCTCGTCGTCGACGGGAATGTCTTCTCCCACTGAAAGCGCATCGCCGGAAATTCTGAAATAAATTCAGGAATAATGCGAGGACCAGGATTTGAACCCTTGTGAGTTGGGAATACCACTGTCCACCGAACCATCTCAACCACAGGTTGGTTCCCTCTAGCGGTATCGTTGGCGGCCAGAGGTGTGGGGACTCATCTCGTCCATAGTTCTTAGTTATTTTTCAGTGGACATGTTGTGTCATGATATATTATGTTTTGCACAGATACAGCAGAAATTGCTCTAACTTCATCAGTAGTATATTCTCCGTAATTAGTGTCTCTCCCAAGTGTCATATCCATCTATCTTCACATGCATTATTATTCTGATATATCGTAATGTCTTGTCTATACTTACACCCAAGTTATTTACCCATTGGGCGGCATCACATCAACTAATATTGTGGGACGGAGAAAATCGTAAAAAAGCACAGCACGCTAGCGTGGAATCGCCGAGCCGCCAGAGTTGACTAGCGTTGTTGATTGTAAGGCAACCTTATTGAACCAACCGGAGCCACAGATCCGGACTACGCCACTATAGCGAACCAGAATCATTCACTGTAGCGACAATGCCAATGTACGTGGACATTTTAAGACAAATTGAGGAATATTATTTTTAAAGTGTATATTTTGAAAAATTACGAACATTTTTGAATTTGTGAAAAAATGTTAAAAAAAGAAATATTTCTTGAAAACTCAAAATAATTTTTGAAAGCACGAACATTCTTTGAATGTGTGTATTTTCTAAAAAGCGCAAACATATTTGTTGAAGTTGTGAACATCTATGAAATTCCGAACAAAAATTCAGACCGGGAACTTTTTTAAAAAAATTTGAACATTTTATATATAAAAAAGGATCTAGAAGGCCAAAAATAGTGTCCGTTGGCCTGTAGACATTCATACCTTCAGATTTTTTTTTCTGTTTTTCATATAAAAAAAAAGGTCTAGAAGGCCAAAAATAGCGTTCGTCGGCCCGTAGAAATTCGTCGATTGCCCATGTGAGAGAGGCGCCGCTGTAGCCCACATCTGCCTCCGCTCCACTGAAAATTAAAGAGACGAGCTAGAAATGCGATGCGAGCGAGACTACCTATAGGGTTTACACTCTCCTCTCCTTTGAAACTGGCTCTCTTCTTCCTCTGTTTCTCTCTATTTTCACTCTATTTCTGAGGCCGAGCATCGTTTCTTCAATATTCGGAGATTTGCCGGTCGGCCTGATCTTTTAACATATTTTTTTCCATAAAATTATATTTCTTGCAGCGCAAGGAGGGCATCAACTGACTTTGGGTGCTCCCACACGGGTAGTCCAAACAGGTGGGGGCCTTACCGCGCTAGCTGCTCTTGTGGAGCCCACATGGCTCCCCAGCTTCCATTTTTTGTCTATAGAAATCTTTTATTTCATAAATAAATTCACAAAAAATAGCACATTCCGGCTCCTTGAAAATTTCACCTAAAAACCCCAGAACGGTATGAAACAGGAGTTGATCTTTGGGGTTGGATTATTAGGTTAGTCCAAATAAAAAAATACAAGTTATTAAAAGAAGTATGTAAAAATGGTATGATAATAATATGAAACAATCAAAAATTATAAATACGTCTGAGACATATCATCATGCTACTTGCCTTCAGGGAAAATACGGATTAATTAGAGAAAAAGTTGTCAGTGTAGTATATTTTTTATATTCTCAACATTTACAAAAGTGTCATGTAGTATATTATTTACTAACGGCGAGTATGGGTGCGTAATGGAGAGAGGCGTTTTGGAGGCCAAGCTCCATAGAGGCCTTTATTTTTGAAAAATGAAATTCAAACTTTTATGGTTCAAAAAATTCTGAAAAAAAATAAGCGTGTATGTAAGAATGTAACCCACATATGTGTAAAAATTCATGATGACATACCTTAAGTTGCGACCTGTACAAAAAAGACAAATTCATAACCCGGGAGGATGAATAGTATCATGGGTTAAACAGCCCCAGATTTTTCTTTTTTGCACAGCCCTCATTTCAATGTATTTTTAGCTCAAAATTTACACACATGTGTGTTATGCCTTCATTTATATCTGTATTTTTTCCAGAATTTTTTGAAATGTAAAAACATGAATTTTGATGAAATTTCAAATTTGAATTTGGAGGCCGAGCTCCAAAAGTGATTTCCGTGCGTAATGCGACTAACTTAAAAGGTATCTCCGATGTTTATTTTCCAATGTCACTAACTCAGAACGTATTTTGGGTGACGCCACTAATATTGTTCTACTAACGACATCGGCTAGCGCCCCCACTGATGACACCTTACCACTGGCATCATACTTGCGGCGTCGGCCTATAGCACCACTAACTATATATGTTTTACGAACGCTGGTAGCAGGCATTTCTGCACTAGTGAAACCAAATCCTTAATTATTTTATAACACCCGTTTTTCCTTCTCTATGCGGTACATGGGCCATTTCAGCAAGGCACCGGTCATGACCGTCTTAAATTTTTTTCGTCACACATGAACATAAAAAATTTGCTAGACATTTTAATAATTAGATGAGAAATTGTTTTCGTGGACATGGACATATCTTACAATGCCTTAACATTTTGATTATGTATTGGACGATTATATTAACATTTTATATATTTTTCAATGTTTGTTCTTACTTTTACATCTTGTTTGAGGATTTCTTACTCTTAGGTTATTTTATTGAGACATTGATTTTTCTGTGTTTTTCGAAACAAAACAAAAGTGTCTAGAAGGCCAAGAATAGCGCGCGTCGGGAAGCCCATGTACTAGAGAAAGCTCGCAATAGAACAGGCCCGCTCCCCTATCTTCCTACGCTAGGGTTTACACTCCCCTCTCCGCTCCTCTCAGGCGAGGTCGAGCGGCGGCGGCTACGGTCTATTGATTCTCTCTATCGCCGGCCGCTGTTTTTTTAGAACAAAGGCTCGAGAGAGAGCCCGGCTTTGAATTAACAAAGCCGTCAACCGGCCAGGAGTTACATCGGACAACACCTTACAAGAGGAAAAAGAAAAAGACGGCAGATACATGGTGCTACTAGACAGCTTGCAAACCTCAACAACACCAAACACTACAACATAATGAACAACAAAGCTTTGCTTGATGTCGATGATGTCCCCGGCCGCAGAATGAGCACCATAGGTGGAGCGGAAGCACTAACAAGATGAGACCCATCATAGGCAGGGAGCATGACGTCATCTGCACCAGGAGTGGCGAGCTGCAACAACCTACCCAAAACCATCTCCGAAGAGGACCCCTGCCCCTCGTCCTGGCTCGAAGGACGTCGTTCCGTCGGAAGGTGGGGAAGCTCACCCTAGAGCCAGATAAGATGGCAGCCACGAACAACCTTGAGAGATACTCAGCCTCGCCCCCAGCTGAGTCGAGCTCGCCTTGGAAGATCCTTGCCCACACACATAGAGCCACACACGAAGGGATGAAGCTATCAAGATCAAAGGTGCCAAGGAAGGAAGCGCAGAACGATAAAATCGGACCACGCAACCGTCGATCCCCCAATCCCCAAATCAGAATGCCCTCGCATCTCTCAAACCACCAGAGCGGCACCTCCAGGAAGGTGACGGCGTAGAGCGCCGCTGCCGGCCCATCCAAAAGGACGAGGTTTTCACCCGGGGCGAGAGGGGGGAGAGGGGAACAGAACCTTGACGGAGCCTCCGGGGAGGGGCACGACAACAGTTGATGTCGTCATCGCCGTGGCCGGGCCACACCGGCCAAGGATTTCTCCCGAACTGCCGCCACTCTCACACCCCAAACGCACTAGATCCGGCGACTAGGGACCGCCAAGGACCAGCAACGCCGGGGTGGAAGGAGCTATGAGAGGGGGAGGGAAAGACCTGCAGATCTGGCGCCGTCCGCCGGTGGAAGACCGCACGCGAAGACCAGCCACCAAACGACCGCCGCCACCACGCCGCCCGCGCGGCCAAGGAGGCGGAGCAGCACCCGCGACCACTGCCCGCCGGAGAGCCAGCCGTTGCCTCTCCTTCCGAGGCCGCCGCCTCGGCGTCCGTGGCTCTCCGCACGGAGGCGGAGCAGCAGATCCTCGCTGCCACCGTCCTCGTCGGCCGCACAGGCTTGCCCGGAGACCTACTCCGGTGGCGGCGAGGGGGGAGCTAGCAGGGGGCGGCGGCACGTGCTAGGGTTTTGTCGCCGCCCGAGTCGCCCCGAGCGGAGCGACGCGGGGGCTGTGCTAGTAAAACTTTCATCGCCGGCCGCTGTTTCTCGCTTCTCCTCCTAACCTACGGTTGTGCTCAAGCCTCAAGGAAGGTGCCGCCGTTTCTCGCTGCTCCTCTCCTCAGAGACCCCTCCCTCCCTCCCTGTTCCTTCCTCGATTCAACAAGCACACATATATCTACTAATAACTGCTCCATGTGAACTCAACTCATCGCCTGTGGCTGGCAAAATGATTGGTTTCCCTACTTTCTTTCTAATAACAATCTAGAGACAGATAAGGTGCTAGCTAGCTACTTTAATAAATCTCCATGCTTATGAACAACACACAGTTAAGTTTTCGATAGATACAGCAGAAACCGCTCAAAGTTCATTAATGTTGTAAAACCATTCTCCTAGGTAGGAGTACTAGTAGAAAGAAAGTAAGCTTTTTGCCTAGGGTTGCAGCAAATACTACCCTAGTTGAACAGATAGATTGTGTTGGGGAACGTTGCAGAAAACAAAAATTTTCCTACGGTTTCACCAAGATCCATCTATCAGTTCATCTAGCAACGAGTGATTGGATTGCATCTACATACCTTTGTAGATCACGCGCGGAAGCATTCAAAGAACGGGGATGAGGAAGTCGTACTCGACGTGATCCAAATCACCGGAGATCCTAGCGCCGAACGGACGGCACCTCCGCGTTCAACACACGTACGGTCAGCGTAACGTCTCCTCCTTCTTGATCCAGCAAGGGGGAAGGAGAGGTTGAGGAAGATGGCACCAGCAGCAGCACGACGGCGTGGTGGTGATGGAGCTGCAGTACTCCGGCAGGGCTTCGCCAAGCTCTATGGAGAAGGAGGAGGTGTTGGAGAGGGAGAGGGAGGCACCAATGGCGTGGGTAAGAGGCCCTCCCTCCCCCCCCCACTATATATAGGGGGCCTAGGGGGGCGCCGGCCCTAGGAGATGCAATCTCCTAGGGGGGCGGCGGCCAAGGGGTGGGGGGCTTGCCCCCCAAGCAAGGGGGCGCCCCTTTAGGGTTTCCCCCACCCTAGGCGCATGGGCCCTAGGGGAAGTGGCGCCCCAGCCCACTTTGGGCTGGATCCCTTCCCACTTCAGCCCATGGGGCCCTCCGGGATAGGTGGCCCCACCCGGTGGACCCCGGGACCCTTCCGGTGGTCCCGGTACAATATCGGTGACCCCGAAACTTGTCCCGATGGCCGAAATAGCACTTCCTATATATAATTCTTTACCTCCGGACCATTCCGAAACTCCTCATGACGTCCGGGATCTCATCCGGGACTCCGAACAACATTCGGGTTACTGCATATACATATCCCTACAACCCTAGCGTCACCGAACCTTAAGTGTGTAGACCCTACGAGTTCGGGAGACATGTAGACATGACCGAGATGGCTCTCCAGTCAATAACCAACAGCGGGATCTGGATACCCATGTTGGCTCCCACATGTTCCTCGATGATCTCATCGGTTGAACCACGATGTCGAGGATTCAAGCAACCCCGTATACAATTCCCTTTGTCAATCGGTATGTTACTTGCCCGAGATTCGATCGTCAGTATCCCAATACCTCGTTCAATCTCGTTACCGGCAAGTCACTTTACTCGTACCGTAATGCATGATCCCGTGACCAGACACTTGGTCACTTTGAGCTCATAATGATGATGCATTACCGAGTGGGCCCAGTGATACCTCTCCGTCATACGGAGTGACAAATCCCAGTCTTGATCCGTGTCAACCCAACAGACACTTTCGGAGATACCCGTAGTATACCTTTATGGTCACCCAGTTACGTTGTGACGTTTGGTACACCCAAAGTACTCCTACGGTATCCGGGAGTTACACGATCTCATGGTCTAAGGAAAGGATACTTGACATTGGAAAACTCTAGCAAACGAACTATACGATCTTGTGCTATGTTTAGGATTGGGTCTTGTCCATCACATCATTCTCCTAATGATGTGATCTCGTTATCAATGACATCCAATGTCCATAGTCAGGAAACCATGACTATCTGTTGATCAACGAGCTAGTCAACTAGAGGCTTACTAGGGACATGTTGGTGTCTGTTATTCACACATGTATTACAATTTCCGGATAACACAATTATAGCATGAATAAAAGACAATTATCATGAACAAGGAAATACAATAATAATCCTTTTATTATTGCCTCTAGGGCATATTTCCAACAGTCTCCCACTTGCACTAGAGTCAATAATCTAGTTACATTGTGATGAATCGAACACCCATGGAATTCTGGTGTTGATCATGTTTTGCTCTAGGGAGAGGTTTAGTCAACGGATCTGCTACATTCAGGTCCGTATGTACTTTACAAATATCTATGTCTCCATCTTGAACATTTTCACGAATGGAGTTGAAGCGACGCTTGATGTGCCTTGTCTTCTTGTGAAAACTAGGCTCCTTGGCAAGTGCAATAGCTCCAGTGTTGTCACAGAAGAGCTTGATCGGCCCCGACGCATTGGGTATGACTCCTAGGTCGGTGATGATCTCCTTCACCCAAATTGCTTCATGTGCTGCCTCCAAGGCTGCCATATACTCCGCTTCACATGTAGATCCCGCCACGACGCTCTGCTTGCAACTGCACCAGCTTACTGCCCCACCATTCAAAATATACACGTATCCGGTTTGTGACTTAGAGTCATCCAGATCTGTGTCGAAGCTAGCGTCGACGTAACCCTTTACGACGAGCTCTTCGTCACCTCCATAAACAAGAAACATTTCCTTAGTCCTTTTCAGGTACTTCAGGATATTCTTGACCGCTGTCCAGTGTTCCTTGTCGGGATTACTTTGGTACCTACCTACCAAACTTACGGCAAGGTTTACATCAGGTCTGGTACACAGCATGGCATACATAATAGAACCTATGGCTGAGGCATAGGGGATGACACTCATCTCTTCTATATCTTCTACCGTGGTCGGACATTGAGTTGAGCTCAATTTCACACCTTGTAACACAGGTAAGAACCCCTTCTTAGACTGATCCATATTAAACTTCTTCAATATCTTATCAAGGTATGTGCTTTGTGAAAGACCTATGAGGCGTCTCGATCTATCTCTATAGATCTTGATGCCTAATATATAAGCAGCTTCTCCAAGGTCCTTCATTGAAAAACTCTTATTCAAGTAGGCCTTAATGTTGTCCAAGAGTTCTATATCATTTCCCATCAAAAGTATGTCATCTACATATAATATGAGAAATGCTACAGAGCTCCCACTCACTTTCTTGTACACGCAGGCTTCTCCATAAGTCTGCATAAATCCAAATGCTTTGATCATCTTATCAAAGCGAATGTTCCAACTCTGAGATGCTTGCACCAGCCCATAAATCGAGCGTTGGAGTTTGCACACCTTGTCAGCATTCTTAGGATCGACAAAACCTTCCGGTTGCATCATATACAATTCTTCCTTAAGGAAACCATTAAGGAATGCCGTTTTGATGTCCATTTGCCATATCTCATAATCATAGAATGCAGCAATTGCTAACATGATTCGGATGGACTTCAGCTTCGCTACCGGTGAGAAAGTCTCATCGTAGTCAACCCCTTGAACTTGTCGATAACCCTTAGCAACAAGCCGAGCTTTATAGATGGTCACATTACCATCCGCGTCTGTCTTCTTCTTAAAGATCCATTTATTTTCTATGGCTCGCCGCTCAACGGGCAAGTCAGTCAAAGTCCATACTTCGTTTTCATACATGGATCCTATCTCGGATTTCATGGCTTCCAGCCATTTGTCGGAATCCGGGCCCACCATCGCTTCTTCATAGTTCAAAGGTTCACCGTTGTCTAACAACATGATTTCCAAGACAGGGTTGCCGTACCACTCTGGTGCGGAACGCGTCCTTGTGGACCTACGAATTTCAGTAGGAGCTTGATCAGAAGTATCTTGATCATCATCATTAACTTCCTTTCTAGTCGGTGCAGGCACCTCAGGAACATTTTCTTGAGTTGCGCCTTTTTCCGGTTCAAGAGGTAATACTTCATCAAGTTCTACTTTCCTCCCACTTACTTCTTTCGAGAGAAACTCTTTCTCTAGAAAGGATCCATTCTTGGCAACAAAGATCTTGCCTTCGGATCTGAGGTAGAAGGTATACACAATAGTTTCTTTAGGGTATCCTATGAAGACGCATTTTTCCGACTTGGGTTCGAGCTTTTCAGGTTGAAGTTTCTTGACATAAGCATCGCATCCCCAAACTTTTAGAAACGACAGCTTAGGCTTCTTCCCAAACCATAATTTCATACGGTGTCGTCTCAACGGATTTCGACGGAGCCCTATTTAAAGTGAATGCGGCAGTCTCTAAAGCATAGCCCCAAAATGACAGCGGTAAATCGGTAAGAGACATCATAGATCGCACCATATCTAATAGAGTGCGATTACGATGTTCGGACACACCATTACGCTGAGGTGTTCCAGGCGGCGTGAGTTGTGAAACTATTCCACATTTTCATAAGTGTGTACCAAATTCGTGACTCAAGTATTCTCCTCCACGATCTGATCGCAAAAACTTGATTTTTCTGTCACGTTGATTCTCAACCTCACTCTGAAATTCTTTGAACTTTTCAAAGGTTTCAGACTTGTGTTTCATTAAGTAGATATACCCATATCTACTCAAGTCATCAGTGAGGGTGAGAACATAACGATAGCCACCACGAGCCTCAACGCTCATTGGACCGCACACATCAGTATGTATGATTTCCAATAGGTTGGTTGCTCGCTCCATTGTTCCTGAGAACGGAGTCTTGGTCATTTTACCCATGAGGCATGGTTCGCACGTGTCAAATGATTCATAATCAAGAGACTCTAAAAGTCCATCTGCATGGAGCTTCTTCATGCGTTTGACACCTATGTGACCAAGGCGACAGTGCCACAAGTATGTGGGACTATCATTATCAACCTTACATCTTTTGGTATTCACACTATGAACATGTGTAGCATTACGCTCGAGATTCATTAAGAATAAACCATTCACCATTGAGGCATGACCATAAAACATATCTCTCATATAAGTAGAATAACCATTATTCTCGGATTTAATTGAGTAGCCATCTCGAATTAAACGAGATCCCGATACAATGTTCATGCTCAAAGCTGACACTAAATAACAATTATTAAGGTTTAAAACTAATCCCGAAGGTAAATGTAGAGGTAGCGTGCCGACGGCGATCACATTGACTTTGGAACCATTCCCGACGCGCATCGTCACCTCGTTCTTTGCCAGTCTCCGCTTATTCCGCAGCTCCTGCTTTGAGTTACAAATGTGAGCAACTGCACCGGTATCAAATACCCAGGAGCTACTACGAGTACTGGTAAGGTACACATCAATTACATGTATATCACATATACCTTTTGTTTTGCCGGCCTTCTTGTCCGCGAAGTATTTGGGGCAGTTCCGCTTCCAGTGACCACTTCCCTTGCAATAAAAGCACTCAGTCTCGGGCTTGGGTCCATTCTTTGGCTTCTTCCCGGCAACTTGCTTGCCGGGCGCGGCAACTCCCTTGCCATCCTTCTTGAAGTTCTTTTTACCCTTGCCCTTCTAGAACTTAGTGGTTTTATTCACCATCAACACTTGATGTTCCTTCTTGACTTCTACCTCTGCTGATTTCAGCATTGAAAATAACTCAGGAATGGTCTTTTCCATCCCCTGCATATTGAAGTTCATCAAAAAGCTCTTGTAGCTTGGTGGAAGCGACTGGAGGATTCTGTCAATGACCGCATCATCCGGGAGATTAACTCCCAGCTGAGTCAAGCGATTATGTAATCCAGACATAGTGAGTATGTGCTCACTGACAGAACTATTTTCCTCCATCTTACAGCTGAAGAATTTGTCGGAGACTTCATATCTCTCGACCCGGGCATGAGCTTGAAAAACCATTTTCAGCTCTTCGAACATCTCATATGCTCCATGTCTCTCAAAACGCTTTTGGAGCCCCGGCTCTAAGCTGTAAAGCATGCCGCACTGAACGAGGGAGTAGTCATCAGCACGTGTCTGCCAAGCGTTCATAACGTCTTGGTTCTGTGGGACGGGTGCGTCACCTAGCGGTGCTTGTAGGACATATTCTTTCTTGGCAGCTATGAGGATGATCCTCAGGTTCCGGACCCAGTCTGTATAGTTGCTGCCATCGTCTTTCAGCTTGGTTTTCTCTAGGAACGCGTTGAAGTTGAGGACTACATTGGCCATTTGATCTACAAGACATATTGTAAATACTTTAGACTAAGTTCATGATAATTAAGTTCATCTAATCAAATTATTCAATGAACTCCCACTTAGATAGACATCCCTCCTGTTATCTAAGTATAACATGATCCGAGTTAACTAGGCCGTGTCCGATCATCACGTGAGACGGACTAGTCAACATCGGTGAACATCTTCATGTTGATCGTATCTTCTATACGACTCATGCTCGACCTTTCGGTCTTCTGTGTTCCGAGGCCATGTTTGTACATGCTAGGCTCGTCAAGTCAACCTAAGTCTTTGCATTTGTAAATCTGTCTTACACCCGTTGTATGTGAATGTTGGAATCTAACACCCGATCATCACGTGGTGCTTCGAAACAACGAACTGTCGCAACGGTGCACAGTTAGGGGGAACACTTTCTTGAAATTATTATGAGGGATCATCTTATTTACTACCGTCGTTCTAAGTAAACAAGATGCAAAAACATGATAAACATCACATGCAATAATAATAGTGACATGATATGGCCAATATCACATAGCTCCTTTGATCTCCATCTTGGGGCTCCATGATCATCCTGTCACCGGCATGACACCATGATCTCCATCATCATGATCTCCATCATCGTGTCTCCATGAAGTTGCTCGCCAACTATTACTTCTACTACTATGGCTAACATGTTTAGCAATAAAGTAAAGTAATTTACATGGCGTTTCTCAATGACATGCAGGTCATACAAAAAAATAAAGACAACCCCTATGGCTCCTGCCGCTAGTCATACTCATCGACATGCAAGTCGTGATTCCTATTACAAGAACATGATCTCATACATCACATATATATATCATTCATCATTCATCACAACTTTGGCCATATCATATCACAAAACACTTGCGGCAAAAACAAGTTAGACGTCATCTAATTGTTGTTGCAAGTTTTACGTGGCTGCAAGAGGGTTCTAGCAAGAACGTTTTCTTACCTACGTGAAAGCCACAACGTGATTTGTCAACTTTTATTTACCCTTCATAAGGACCCTTTTCATCGAATCCGCTCCAACTAAAGTGGGAGAGACAGACACCCGCCAGCCACCTTATGCAACTAGTGCATGTTAGTCGGTGGAACCGGTCTCACGTAAGCGTACGTGTAAGGTTGGTCCGGACCACTTCATCCCATAATACCGTTGAAGCAAGATAAGACTAGTAGCGGCAAGAAAGTTGACAACATCTACGCCCACAACAAATTGTGTTCTACTCGCGCAAGAAGAACTACGCATAGACCTAGCTCATGATGCCACTGTTGGGGAACGTTGCAGAAAACAAAAATTTTCCTACGGTTTCACCAAGATCCATCTATGAGTTCATCTAGCAACGAGTGATTGGATTGCATCTACATACCTTTGTAGATCACGCGCGGAAGCGTTCAAAGAACGGGGATGAGGAAGTCGTACTCGACGTGATCCAAATCACCGGAGATCCTAGCGCCGAACGGACGGCACCTCCGCGTTCAACACACGTACGGTCAGCGTAACGTCTCCTCCTTCTTGATCCAGCAAGGGGGAAGGAGAGGTTGAGGAAGATGGCACCAGCAGCAGCACGACGGCGTGGTGATGATGGAGCTGCAGTACTCCGGCAGGGCTTCGCCAAGCTCTATGGAGAAGGAGGAGGTGTTGGAGAGGGAGAGGGAGGCACCAATGGCGTGGGTAAGAGGCCCTCCCTCCCCCCCACTATATATAGGGGGTCTAGGGGGGGCGCCGGCCCTAGGAGATGCAATCTCCTAGGGGGCGGCGGCCAAGTTACCCCCACCCTAGGCGCATGGGCCCTAGGGGAAGTGGCGCCCCAGCCCACTTTGGGCTGGATCCCTTCCCACTTCAGCCCATGGGGCCCTCCGGGATAGGTGGCCCCACCCAGTGGACCCTGGGACCCTTCCGGTGGTCCCGGTACAATACCGGTGACCCCGAAACTTGTCCCGATGGCCGAAATAGCACTTCCTATATATAATTCTTTACCTCCGGACCATTCTGAAACTCCTCATGACGTCCGGGATCTCATCCGGAACTCCGAACAACATTCGGGTTACTGCATATACATATCCCTACAACCCTAGCATCACCGAACCTTAAGTGTGTAGACCCTACGGGTTCGGGAGACATGTAGACATGACCGAGATCGCTCTCCGGTCAATAACCAACAGCGGGATCTGGATACCCATGTTGGCTCCCACATGCTCCTCGATGATCTCATCGGTTGAACCACGATGTCGAGGATTCAAGCAACCCCGTATACAATTCCCTTTGTCAATCGGTATGTTACTTGCCCGAGATTCGGTCGTCAGTATCCCAATACCTCGTTCAATCTCGTTACCGGCAAGTCACTTTACTCGTACCGTAATGCATGATCCCGTGACCAGACACTTGGTCACTTTGAGCTCATAATGATGATGCATTACCGAGTGGGCCCAGTGATACCTCTCCGTCATACGGAGTGACAAATCCCAGTCTTGATCCGTGTCAACCCAACAGACACTTTCAGAGATACCCGTAGTATACCTTTATGGTCACCCAGTTACGTTGTGACGTTTGGTACACCCAAAGTACTCCTACGGTATCCGGGAGTTACACGATCTCATGGTCTAAGGAAAGGATACTTGACATTGGAAAACTCTAGCAAACGAACTATAAGATCTTGTGCTATGTTTAGGATTGGGTCTTGTCCATCACATCATTCTCCTAATGATGTGATCTCGTTATCAATGACATCCAATGTCCATAGTCAGGAAACCATGACTATCTGTTGATCAACGAGCTAGTCAACTAGAGGCTTATGAGGGACTTGTTGGTGTCTGTTATTCACACATGTATTACGATTTCCGGATAACACAATATAGCATGAATAAAAGACAATTATCATGAACAAGGAAATATAATAATAATCCTTTTATTATTGCCTCTAGGGCATATTTCCAACAGATTGGCCTTGTGAAACTCAGCTCATCGGCTGTTTGAAAAATGATTGATTTCCCTACTTTCTTTCTTGAACAACCAATTGCTACTAGTACTAACTAATTTGCATATATGCTCTGGTTTTCTTGTTATTAATTAGCTAGGTGCCTCCAAATAAGTTGTTGGTTCAGATTCTGCACGTTTCTTTGCATTCTATATCTTAGTTCATTGTTCAGGCTCTGCTTGCTATACTTAATTATGATGGTAGCTAGTTTAATTTAATGATGATGTGGCCCGCCTGTAGTGTCATTTTTTCTCGATGAGTGAACAGATATTTTCTACTTGTGGAGCTACCTATTTTAATAAATCTCCATGCTTGTGAACAACAGACAATTATGTTTTGCACAGATACAGCAGAAATTGCTCTAACTTCATCAGTAGTATATTCTCCATAATGAGTGTCTGTCCCCAGTGTCATATCCATCTATCTTCACATGCATTATTATTCTGATATATCGTAATTTTGAGTCCTCCACTTCGGTTGTTTTCTGAACCTTGATATGTATTACCTGATGATTGGTACGGCTGAATTGAATTTGTTCGATGGAGGACCTACCAGAGGCTCTGGTGACAGAGATTCTCAACAGGGTCACCAGGACAAGTGATCTCAATTCTCTTTCCCTTGTGTCAAAGCAGCTCTACAAGATAGAGGGGAATCAAAGGGGTGCTATCCGTGTTGGTTCCGGTCTTTGCACTGCTATAGAAGCACTGACATCATTGTGCGCCCGGTTCCCAAATCTGCAGAAAGTGGAAATTGATTACTCTGATTGGATACCTGGACATGGAAAGCAGTTGGACAACAAAGGCCTTTCTGTGTTTTCATCTCACTATTCCTCGCTGGTTGACCTCACCTTAAGCTTTTGCTCACATATTGATGACTCTGGGCTTGCTTGTTTAGCTTATTGCAAGACATTGCTGTCTCTCACGCTCAACTCCACACCAAAAGTAACATCAGTTGGGCATTTCTCGGTTGCAGTCGGTTGCACAAGTCTATCTGCTCTCCACCTTATTGGTTGCGAGAAAATTGACAGTGTAGAGTGGCTGGAATACCTTGGTAGGGATGGATCATTGGAAGAGCTTGTAGTGAAGAATTGCAAAGGAATCAATCATCATGACTTCATAAAGTTTGGTTCAGGATGGATGAAGCTCCAGAAGTTTGAGTTTGAGGGCAAAAGAGGAAAATATGATTGTATTACAAGTGATGTGGTCTATGACTCCTCGTACGATGCTCACGGCATGGATTTGTATGATTTCTGCTGTGAGAGTTTGAAGGATTTAAGGTTGGCGCGTATTGAAACTTGGCCGGAAGTAGGACTTCGTGTTGTCCTAGGGAAATGTAAAACATTGGAGAAACTTTGCCTTGAGTGTGTTTGTGCTCTAAATGACAATGACATGATTGCATTATCTCGGAGCTACAGCAACCTTAAAAGCATCTCACTTTGGCTCAACCTACATCACTACTCTAGTGATGTCGGCTATTGTGAAACCAGGACGTTATTTACTGATAACAACCTTTACACTCTAGCCCTAAACTGTCGTATGCTTCAGATGGTAGACCTCAGCTTTACAGGATGTTCCCCTGACTGGCCATCAGAAATAGGATTCACACAAGAGTGTTTTCTGGCACTCATTCAGTCCTGCCCGATTCGTGTTCTTGCGCTAAATACCGCCAACTTCTTTGATGACGAGGGGATGAAGGGCCTCTCATCCTCACCACATCTGGAAACACTTCAGCTTATAGTGTGTCATGCGGTAACTGATGCTGGGATGCGCTCCATTGCGCACACCCCAGGCTTGAGTAATCTCACACTTCAGTTGTGTCATTACATTACTGATGTTGGAGTGGCTGAACTGAGGCATGCACATAAGTTAGAGTCTTTGGTCATTGAGTGTTGTGGTGAGGTCTCTCTGCAAGCTGCGCAGGGTGTCGCCAAGTCAGTTCACTACTCCAGCAACTATTCAGATGCCCTTAGGAAGAGAATTGGTCTTGGCGGCTATTGATGATGTGGTCTCCAAAATTTTCACTATAAATTTGTTGCTGAAGACATCAAGTTGTTCAGTGTGCATCATTGGACAAGGTTGTACGCATCACCCGACCTAGATTCACTTGTGTGGACTTTCTATTGCCTTCTACCGTTACTGTATAATTTTTCTGTATGACAGTCTAATGATGACCTTTGGATGGCATCTGGTGAATGAAACTTTAATAGTGTAATAGGCACCACTGGTGTATTACTATCAATCTCTACTCCTAACTAGTATAACGCCCGTGCGTTGCCACGGGCTCTTCAGAATTTATAATCAGTATCTTTCATTTATCATTCCCTCATATTGGGTGATTATGGGGTGCTCTAATTAGAAACACAACAATCAAATATTAGGAAATTTCATCGAACGAACAACAACGAATAATACGATATCTATCAAACGAATAAAATGAGGTCATATTTTTGGTCCGTCATGCACTTCTGTTGAAAAGTGCCTATCCCTTTTAGAATCAACCCACTGTTTGCTCGCACGCAAAAAAATACATCTCTAAAGTGGGGAACCGATCGGTGCCAAAAAGAACTCAAACTCCTATCCAATCTCGACTTCGTGCTCTTCCACTTCCATTGATAAAGATGGGACGTCAAGGGTTTCATCATGATGACCTCGAGCAGCCGCCGACATCCATCCCCACATCTACCCCTACCCCCTGCTGCCGCTTGCACTGTCCTTGCTCCTCGAGGGAGCTAGGGACACAATGTTCTCTAGGATGGGCATGACCAGATCCACGAGGAGGCCACATTCTTCCATGGGAACCCAACCAAGCACACCACCCTCCGCAACCATCCAATCCCGGCCTAACAAAGTCAAGACCCGCCATCGATGCACAAATCAGGCTCGCCGCATCCAGGTTCACTGCAAGTCTGCGACGAGTCTGTAGTCGACATCTTGACTTTGGCTATCCCCACGGAAGAATCATCGGATCCTGCTTACTTTTACCATCACTTCGTCTCTTCCCAAGGCAGCGACTACAGACTTGATTCTTCCGTGGAGACGAAGTGATGGTAAAAGTAAGCAGGATCCGATGATTCTTCCGTGGGGATAGCCAAAGTCAAGATGTCGACTACAGACTCGTCGCAGACTTGCAGTGAACCTGGATGCGGCGAGCCTGATTTGTGCATCGATGGCGGGTCTTGACTTTGTTAGGCCGGGATTGGATGGTTGCGGAGGGTGGTGTGCTTGGTTGGGTTCCCATGGAAGAATGTGGCCTCCTCGTGGATCTGGTCATGCCCATCCTAGAGAACATTGTGTCCCTAGCTCCCTCGAGGAGTAAGGACAGTGCAAGCGGCAGCAGGGGGTAGGGGTAGATGTGGGGAGGGATGTCGGCGGCTGCTCGAGGTCATCATGATGAAACCCTTGACGTCCCATCTTTATCAATGGAAGTGAAAGAGCACGAAGTCGAGATTGGATAGGAGTTTGAGTTCTTTTTGGCACCGATCGGTTTCCCACTTTAGAGATGTATTTTTTTGCGTGCGAGCAAACAGTGGGTTGATTCTAAAAGGGATAGGCACTTTTCAACAGAAGTGCATGACGGACCAAAAATATGACCTCATTTTATTCGTTTGATAGATATCGTATTATTCGTTGTTGTTCGTTCGATGAAATTTCCTAATATTTGATTGTTGTGTTTCTAATTAGAGCACCCCATAATCATCCAATATGAGGGGATGATAAATGAAAGATACTGATTATAAATTTTGAAGAGCCCGTGGCAACGCACGGGCGTTATACTAGTCAACCATAATTTCTACATAAGTAGGCCCCAAGATTCTCTGTTTTTGCTGTGGAGGCACTATATGACAGTTTGGTGCTACTTATTTGTATTATTTAAGCAAATGTCATGGACCCTTTTTTATTGTGCAAGTGATTTTTGTTAAGATTAATTACAAATGTAATTAGGGGAAATCTTCCCTTGCCCAACCGTCGCGCGGTTGCCTCCCGCACAAACGCATCTGGTCTGGAACCGATATCTTGTCCGAACCGTCGTATCCTTCCAGACCATATAAATGGCATCCTGTAACCATCAATGAGATCAATCAATCACTTAGATTGAAAACACGTTATCAGCACGCTCGTAACCGAGAGCACCAGGCCTCAAAACTTTCGCACGACCGCGCATCGTGCCCTCGTCGTCGGC
Source organism: Triticum aestivum (assembly GCF_018294505.1). Lineage (NCBI taxonomy): Eukaryota > Viridiplantae > Streptophyta > Magnoliopsida > Poales > Poaceae > Triticum > Triticum aestivum. The sequence goes on along the minus strand of NC_057794.1, from coordinate 4,521,973 downwards.
CGCCCGCGCCGTGGCCGTTCCGGGCCGCGTAGCTACTGCGCCCCGCCCGAGCCAGGCCGTGGCCGGCTCCGCCCGGCCATGCCGCGCGTCGCGCCATCGCCTTCTGGCCGCGCTGGCCGCCCCGCGCCTCGGCCGCCGCCCTCCCCGCCGCGCCCCAAACCACGGCCTCCGCGCTGCAACATGCCCCCGCGCCCGGCCGCCCGGCTGCGCGCCCTCCTGCCCGTGGCCGCTGCCTGGCCGCGCCGCGCTCCCGCGCTCTGTCGCGCCCTCGCGCGCACCTGTCCCGCCAACGCGGGCTGGAGCACTCTCGCCGAGAGGCTTTACGGCCGCACCATGGCCGCCATCGACCGCCGTGCCGGGACTTGAGCACCGGCCAGTCGAACGAGGTCGTCATAATCGACGACGATGATGAGGCCGGGGCGCTGCCGTCTCCAACTCCTGCGGTTGTTGAAGCCAAAGCCAACGATGTGGTTGTCGACGCGGACACTGTCGGGCCGTCGCGCCTGCCACTCCTCCGCCTTTGCCTCGCACAGGCGCTCGCCGTCGCCTCATGGCTCTCGGCGTCACGCTTCCCAGCCCGCCGGACGCCTCGCCATCAAGTAGCCGAGGCCGCCGTGCCGGCTCATGGAGCCCGGCCGCGCTGGGACTGACGAACGGCGTCGCGCCCGAGACGCAGCTCCCTGGCGGATCCTCGGATGAGGACGAGCGTGACGGGAACACATCTCGTCGCCGGTGAACGCTGCTCCGGTGGCATGCGTGGAGGTGGTGGCGGCCATGGGCTCTCCGGCTCTCCGCCTTTTTGAGTCCCAGGAAGATTGGGGATTTATTCTCTAAAGTCTGTCTCCTTATCCGAACGTGGCCATGTGCGCTCTGCCTTACGTGGCCAGGCCATGTACATGCTGCAGGGAATCACCAGCAGCCTGTGTATTTGTTTATTGTCTACTAGTTGCTTGATCATTTCACTGGTACCAATACTAGTCCACTTATTAGCAACAGTGGTTCTAGTAGTGATCTATTCCTGTTTTAGACTAAATTCTCTAGAATATGTTTTCCGCGATTGAAATTAAGTTTTCTCGTACAACAATATAAATTTGCGATTGAGAATTATTAGTTTCTCGCAAAACAATCTCATTGCGATTGAGATCAATTTTCTCTCGCAAATTATTAATTCACCTCGCTGAATTATCTTGCAACTTGATACAAGATCATCTCATTTTAATTTGAGGTCTATACAATTCAAGTTTTTCACTTGAACATCAAGTTTGCAGCCTCATTATTATTCACTACATCAGTAGTGTTTTTCTGTTGAGTACTGAGATGTACTAGAAGAACGCCCGTGCGTTGCAACGGGGCCACATTAACTTTAAGAGTTTAATATTAATCATGTTAATAATACATTTAATATTCTCATACATATCAAGTGACATTGGCGACCTTTTTTGTTAATTTAGCAACGGGCTCAGTTGCAACGGGGTCTTTATACATATCAGACAACTCGCTACTACTTAAACTACAACTATGGCTACCAATATTTTTTTGTCAATTTAGCTCAGCAATAGTGCCTGGCTTAATAGACTGCTTTGCATTCACCCCCTCAGAAGACAGAGAGAACCAACTCAACATGTCAGAAGATTAACAGAAATTTCATTTGTATGGCATGAACATATAGCAGGAGCACCAACACATAGATCAGCAGAGAGCAGAGCACAGCATGCACACACTCGGGCCATCTATATCATACACACACAGCAACGCACACACGCATCACGCTGACATACACATACAGAAAAGTAGGCACACACGCATCATGCGCATTGGCCGGTGCGATGCACGCAGAGCAAGTACGTACGCACGGAGAGCAAGCTAGCAAGCACGCACGCGTCCAACCCCGCCGCTGCATGCGCTGGCAGAAGGTGAGGCAGCAAGGGAGACTGCACATTGAAGTTGTCCATGCAAGGCTGGAGGTGCTGGGCCGGTGACAGCGGTGTCGGGACGGCGCTTGATTCGTTCCCGGTGGCGTGGAGCTTGGGGTGGCAACGCGGCGATAGCTAGTGCTCGGGGATGGGGGTTTGGGGCGGGGGCAGTCGACCCGATGGCTGGCGAAGTTAACGGGCTCAGGCGGCTGGAAATTCGGCGGGTGGCGGCGGCACAGCGCGAGGATGGGACAGGCGGAAAACCTAGCGGGCGTTCAACTACCAATACCCACGCCTTTTTTTAGGGGAATTGCTTGTGAAAATAACGTGCGACGACGACTTAGCGAGCGGATCCCCTTAAAAAAGACATAGCGAGCAGATTCCCTTAAAACTGGTAGGAATGGATACGATTGATGACGTTGATAAATAGTGGTGAATGTTGGCCTAATTTACTATCATCATGCATGGAAACGAATCATCAAGAAAAAGAATACTTCCTATTACTACACTCATAGGAAGCTTCCTAATCTCTGCTACCAAACAGTTTCTGCCCAAACAAGAAAGGAAAGTTATGGACGTGATTCAGAAGGAAACAAACGTTATGAAGATTAATTAATTTAGATTTGATCTTTAGAGATTGATTGTGATTGATTCTTTTACATAAAGACATACACTCATAGGAAGCTTCCTAATCTGTGCTACCAAAAAGAATACTTCCTATTACTACACTCATAGGAAGCTTCCTAATCTCTGCTACCAAACAGTTTCTGCCCAAACAAGGAAGGAAAGTTATGAACGTGATTCGGAAGGAAACAAACGTTATGAAGATTAATTAATTTAGATTTGATCTTTAGAGATTGATTGTGATTGATTCTTTTACATAAAGACATACACTCATAGGAAGCTTCCTAATCTCTGCTACCAAATAGTTTCTGCCCAAACAAGGAAGGAAAGTTATGGACGTGATTTGGAAGGAAACAAACGTTATGAAGATTAATTAATTTAGATTTGATCTTTAGAGATTGATTGTGATTGATTCTTTTACATAAAGACATTACTAAATAATTTGCGTCAGTATGGAAAGTTCTGATCCGTTCAGTTTTTTTCGTTGTGTGAGAGGGTGAAGTGAAAATAAACCAATGAAGTGGGGGAGGCGACAAAAAAAATCTACGACGGTTAACCTACGAAAAAACCCGGACGAAAGTGGTGGGACGAAAAAAACCCTGGAAGCGAGACTACCAACTGCTCCATTAGGAGTAGAGATTCCAGATCTTAAGTTGATGTAATACATTTCCACGTTTATCACGTGTTGAGATTAATTACGTCCATTTGCAATAGAGATTTTTAATCTCTTGCAAAGATAAATTCAGTACCTCTGCAGTACTATTTCTCTGTTGAGTACGATGTATTTCGGAATATATCTATGATGTATTTATTTCCATGTTAAACCCATGTCGAGATTAATACGTCTATTTGCAATTAAAATTTTCAATTCCGTGCAAATACAGATGCAACAATCAAAGTGATTTCGTCAAATTGATGCTTGGGATCACAAGGTAGTCATATGGATCTACTGCCTACGCAGATTATTGATGACTACTGATAAAACATACATTTTATCATTTTCGACATTATGATTGCTTTACAAAGTGCTCTCCCACACATTTTACTAAGTCATGACATAAGGCACTACGAGTGAGTATCTATTGATTTCATCAGATTATACTCCCTGGTGATATGAGATCTACTTCATTTTGAAGATTATCTTCAAGATGTCATACTTGGCAATTTGAGATTCACACTAATGGTTTCAAGATAACTTCTTGAAATACCCATTGATTTTGCTAAGTTCATTACAATATCAACCATGATGGTCCTCAATTTACTGACCATAAATTGATTATCTCTGGTTCACCCATAGCGGTAACATATGGCTATAGAATTTGAGGCATTCGCCCTCAATGGCCACCACTGCCTATCTGGGCCATGAACATCATGATCGCTCTTGTGTCTCGTGGGATAATTTGTGCAATCCAGGAATCACTTCTGGTTAGCATCACACTGCTAACAGAAAAATGTTGTCTTATACATTATAAGGCATTAGATTCAGATCTCAGCATCTGATTATTCTGTATCAGCAATTCCTGGGATACAATGAACTCAAGGGCAAAGGTTTGAATCTCACTTCAACCTTCAACCCGACATCACCAGTGATGACGGGATCCTATGGGCACGGAGAATGTGATGGTTGAATATTCCTCAACCGACATGTTTGGAGACTATGAATAGTCTTTCAATCTCCTGAGTGGTCAATATTATTACTACCCATTTATGATGTTGTAACAACAACATATTGATGTCATCATATATTGTATCAGCACTTTGGTACAAATACATTTGTATGTATTCTATATATCTGACAGTGATTTTCATATTGAGAATCTTCATGTCTGTATATAGATTTCTACGGGAGTCAATCTGATGAAAAATGATGTGCCTTGTGGACATATGAACCACAAACTCTATACTTAGGGAAGTCCAATGTTTCCACTCTCATTGAGAGAAAGGGGATGTTTTAAAATCGCTATACGCGATGAGGTATTTGTTGACTCAACTCGAGTCATATTTACTATCCCTGTGGGTACTCGAGTAACATCGGGATGCTTTATTGCTTCCCAGGTTTAACACGTACCCTACTAAACTATGGAGGTATCGTCAAAATAGTTTCCATAGAGAAACTTACGATGACAACAAAGAGAAATAACTTCTCTTTACCATATGCAACGGATATGGCAAGCACATTCTCTATGTATCATCCGGGTTGTACTACACATACTACAAAACCCGTAGCACATGTTGCGTGCGAGATAGCTTTCCAGAGTGTCTTTTGCATGACAAACTTGGCATTCTAGCTTTGGTCATCATTGACATTGGGTTGAAATCGAAACTATCAGAAATTCCAATGGTTTATGATTATTATGATGCTAAATTCTAATAATATTTGGATTTTGTGTGCACTACATGTGACACAGGGAGGCAAATTTTAAGGCTCGCACACCTTAAAGTGTATGCTGAACCATTCATACTCTTTGAATGCATCAAGTCGAGGTAAGTGGCTCTTCCCAACCATTGAGTAGACTGTTCAGGTATTCCATGATTCTAAAAGACATATCTACATGATCGTCTTAAGTGTGTGCTTTATTCACACGAAACCATTGGCTCATTATCCTGACATCGATTTCAAGCAAATCGAATGGATAGCATTGCAAAATTCTCCTTGAGTGCCTTCTCTATGCCCCTCGGATTGAAGTTTAGCAATTTGTCCTGATGTTTAGACTCAAAATGGTTTGGTAGAATCCCATCCAAAGAATTGAGCTCATTACATGATCTTTACTTTGAAATTGCAACTTACCAACTTTATGTTGGAGTCATGCAGTCTTACACGCTCATGAACAAACTGCATAATGTTATTCCCCTCTATCTTTGATATGTGGAAATCTACCAAGTATTTCCCATCTGTAGTAATTCGGTTGCATACCGATATCACCACCCGGCATACATCATTGGCCCCTCAACATATAGTTGGGATCTATGTGAGGAATAACTGTATCTCCGTCAATACTTCAAGCCCCTCCATGGGGAGTTATTCAAGGCCAGTATGCTGATTCAATGAGGAACATTTCCAGGCATTAGGGGGAGATTTCAAGTACCATAAAGAATGCCAAGAAATTAGTGGAATATTCAACACATTTCTGCCTCAGATCCACTTACTCAAAGATCTGAACCATGCGTTCAGAAGATTTGCAACACAATGCAAATAACCTGCCAGATTCATTTACTGACTATAAAGGTGTCACACAATCCTACTATCCTGCAAAAGTACGCCTGAAAGAGTGGAGGTACCAACAAAATCCACTCCACTCCCCGTTTAAAGCAACAGGGGGAGATGTATGGCAGAAGTACACATCAGGATTCAGCTTCTCGCAAGTAAGGATATCAAAGCCTGTGAATCAGTAAATGCAAGTCAATTTCACGTTGACAGACACCTAATGGGTAGTATACACCCAGTGGACAGGAAACCACCACCAACCCAGGTCATAGTGCACAGAATGACCGGGACATCAGAATACCCGACTCAATCGCATTGGGAAATCGCGAGCAGTCACCATGGGTAATGATATTTCCATCAACTATATATTGATATATAGATTCTGGAGAAACATATAACCGGAAGTCTACAAATGTCGACATACATTTCTTAACTAGATTGCAAAAACCTTTCAAGTGATTCAGATTCAAAGACCATGGCCATGGCAAAGTGTGAACAACACTCGGACTGAACTCAAGCAAAGGGTATAATCTAGGTAGAAACGATCTTGCTCAATAATGGAAAGGTATTCATAAGCAATACCTACACCAGTTTTCTTCTAGAAACAGAATTGAGAACAACAAGGTGGTGAAACATAGAGCAAGTATTGTAGCACAAGGGTTCACGCAGATACCCAACTATTCTCTAGAGGTGGAATCTTTTTCTGATAACTTATATCATTGGCAGCACAAAATCATCTATCTTTGCAGTTGATAGATGTAGTGATTACATATCCATGTGGATCACTAGATTCAGACATATATCCGATGGAATCTCAATTCTGAATCGAAATACAAAATGCAACATGCATTGTGTAAAATCAGTAAGTCACCATACGATTTATTGTTGTCGGTACATATGGTACAACCGACGTAGTGAGTTCCTTATGCACAAGGCTTACTCCTACAATGATGATTATCCATGTTTGTGTGTCTACAATGACAACACATGTAATCATCTAAATGACGGAGTTTAAAATGAAGGATTTGGGTAAACCAAAACACCGCTCGTTACTACAACTTGAGCACCTTCATTCAGACATTATGGTACACCATGTTGTCTATATCCATATTATATTGGAGAAATTATGGTACACCATGTTGTCTATATTATGGTACACCATGTTGTCTATATCCATATTATATTAGTTCATTCTCTAGACGTAAGAGAAAGATCTATTTAGACCAAGAGATGATGGAAATGAGATATTGGGACTAAACGTTCCATAATGCCATTGGGTCCACCAAACACAATTGGTTGGTACTCAAGAATATCTTTCGATATCTCCAAGGCATCAAACATCTTGTCCTGGTTTTCCAGTTTCAAAGAAATGTGAGCACCGATATCATTGGATACATCGATCAGATCCCTAATATGGCAGATCGTAGACAAGCTTAGTGTTCCTACTAGGTGTGGTAGCCCCTCATGAAGAGTCTTTGAAACAGACCTCATGGCTACATCCACCAACCATTATCTCAACGATAATGTTTCTTGTGTTATCCGGATGCAAACAGGTTACATAATAAGCAATATCGCTATATTGCATATCTTGCAAGTCAAACCATATGACTGATTTGTTCACGAAGTCTCTACAAACTTCTACATTCCAGATATACGTTCTTGGAATTGGTGTGTGATGGCTTCGAAATTTGCAAGAATCAGGGGGAGTATCTTCCTGAATTGTTCCTGTTCAATGCATCATATTATACTCTTTTTCCCTTCATGAGTTTATTATGCATGTTCTCATAAAGTTTTTTAATGAGGTAATATCAACACAAGATCATGTGCCCTACTTTCTCTTTTCCCCATAGGTTTTTTAGGAAAGTATATGCGGCATATTATTGTCCTCTAAACTCTATGAGTTTTCTCGTATTGAGTTAAAAGAGACAATATCCATTATATGTTGCATCCTTTTCTTCTTGTTTTCCATTGGGTTTGAAAGAGTTTTAGCAAAATATCCTACACTACTCCTCATATTTTTGCCACAGGTTTTTGGAGGAGACTTAATCAAGATGATGGACTCTTATGACAAGCGGTGATTAGGAGGAGTCCCTTCTTGAGATATCCTTATTTTATGACATCATATTATGCTATCTCTTTGTGAGTTTATGTTCCAGGTTCTCATCAAGTTTTCATGAAGAACTTTTTGGAGAAGAATCTTTTAAGATGGTAGCCCTACCTAGAAGATCGTGAGACAATTCTACATGGTCAAGCGTAGATTAGGGGGAGTGTTAAGATTAATTACAAATGTAATTAGGGGAAATCTCCCCTTGCCCAACCGCCGTGCGGTTGCCTCCCGCACAGACGCATCTGGTCTGGAACCGATATCTTGTCCGAACCGTCGTATCCCTCCAGACCATATAAATGGCATCCCATAACCATCGATGAGATCAATCAATCACTTAGATTCAAAACAATTTTGAAGACATATATCTCTGCCTGCTATGTTTGCGTGGCAATTTTGGTATGGGTCGTTGTAGTAATAATATTATGTCCAAGTTTCGATGGACACGTACAAAGGCGGCATGCTTGTTTTGTTGATATCAACTCTACCGGAGGATGTCTTTGATTGCTTCTCAAAAGTATAGTGCTAGTTAACAGTAGCATAATTGCAGATAGTTAGATTCTAAAATAGCCTGAAGTTAAGGAACAAGTGAAACTTGAGCGACTAATTACATCTCAGGTAGTCACATCGTGTCTTTGCTCTGCACATTCTGTTTTTACCTTTTTGAGGGGTTGCATCTCTTTCACCTATCATGTGTTTGATTGGTACAAAGATTCATCTCTTTTTTGAGCCGTTTAGATTTCTGAATCCTTTTATGTTAGTAACAAGACAGCTTCGTTGCACCAATTCAGCTCACAGAAATAGCATTTGCCTTGTATTTGTATCTCATCAAGATGCCAACTTTGCTTTGCTGGCTATGTAATTTGTGTTGCACTTTATATTTGAGCTAAAATGAAACATGCGCCTTTCCTGTCATGGTATTCTCACGGGGGGTGCAAGACGACATATGCCACAAGGTGGCTTCGTGTGAGGGCAAGGCTGCTGCTGGAATATCCAGGGACGGGTATGCGAGTAGCACGCGCTAGTTTACCCAGGTTCGGAGCTCTCCGGAGAGATAACACCCCTACTCCTGCATGTCTGAGTATATCTGGTATGTATATTTGGTACAGAGTTGCTCCTGGAGCTGTATCTGAAAGCAGTGCCACAGGCATCTGGTTTCATATATGCATATATGTGACATGCTCTAGTGGCCGGCCATGCTCATGGCTCATGGCCGTGAGCATGTGTATGCTCATGCGTGTGTGCATGTGAGGGTGGATGGATGGATGTATGGATATATATAGTGTGGAGCTAGCTTACTATCTAAGCTAAGTATGGTATGGGAGCAAGGGGGTATGGTTGGGTGTCATCCTTGTCCCCTGGGTCACTTCATAAATAGTGCCCAGGGACAAGGGACACTGTACATGATGGCTGGGGTGACACGTAAACGGTGTTGGGTACGGCCGTCACGTCGGGGTCGCGTCAGGCTGCAGTTGACTTCGGGAAGACGGATGGTTGGAGCAGTCGGCAGCCAGCAGTTGGTTTGGTGGAGCAGTCGGCAGCCAGCAGTCGGCCTAGTGGAGCAGTCGGCCTGGTGGAGCAGTCGGCAGCCAGCAGTCGGCCTGGTGGAGCAGTCGGCAGCCAGCAGTCGGCCTGGTCGAGCAGTCGGCCTCGCGGAGCAGTCGGCAGCCAGCAGTCGGCCAGGTAGTTGGACTGAGGGGCTTTGCTAGTCCCGATGTCTTGAATTCTTGTCTCGCCGTCTTCGGGGTATCTGTGTCCAATTACTCCAACAGTAGCCCCCAAGCCTCCGGGTAACTTGGCAAAGTTGGGCGGAGGTTTTTTGGCGAGTGTTCATGGAAATGATCATGAAAAAGACAAAGTTAGTCCATGCAGATATATCAAATGTTTGCTTTTAGCATTGCAAGTTTTATGCGGAGGGTGCCGACTCGGTTTCGTCCGAGCCCCCTTAATCGTTTTCGTGTTCCCTCCACTTCTTGGCTTGTGCTCTTGCTTGCCGGACAGCCGCTCTGCGGTCTGTGGTTGAGAGTGGGCCGCGAAGTGGAGTGTACAGTACTCAGAGTCTGGGAGCAGATTCAACCGAGTAGATACTTGTAAAGGAAACGGCCGGGTCGCCTGAACCGTTTTTTTCCCGGACGTTTTTCGCGTGGGTGGCCTCCAGCATTCACTCTTGCTAGCCGAACAGCCGCTCTGCGGTCTGTGACTAAGAGTGGGCCTTTAGTACCATGCACGCTACTAAACCATCTGCTGGAACTAACGTCTCAGGCCAAGCGGCCAGCCCCCAGGCCAACTCTAGCTAGCGCCAGGGCGAACAGTGATGCAACTGTAATGAAATGCGGAGATAGACCCCGACATCGCTCGGGGTTATCCATGCTCTTGCGGTGCAAAAATATGCGGGTGAGGAGCTCACATTGATTTTCGTGTAGCCGAGGCGGAGTTTGCCGAAGATTGCCGGCGCGACTCAACGCTTGCTGAGCGTGCTGGCGCATCCGCTGGGTGCAGCCTTCAAGCCTCCGGGTGCTCGAAGGGGTCCCGGCCGGTCAGGCTCGACCGGCCAGGCGGCGAGACATCTTGCAGTGCCCTTTTTCTTCTTTCTTTCTTTTTTTTCTGCCGGCTGCTGACAGCCGGACAAAACTCTTCTCTTGTCTGCAATCTTCCGTGGGGGCGCGTCAGCGCACCCACTGGATCTAGCCCCCGAGATTCGGGCCGACTGCTGAGAAGTCGGGCCGGATCTCCCGGCAACTACTTTGTCTTCTTCTTCGTGGGGGCGCATCAGCGCACCCGCTGGGTGTAGCCCCCGAGATTCGGGCCGACTGCTGAGCAGTCGGGCCGGATCTCCCGGTACTTTGTCTTCTTCTTTGCGGGGGCGCGTCAGCGCACCCGCTGGGTGTAGCCCCCGAGATCTGGGCCGACTGCTGAGCTGTCGGGCCGGATCTCCCGGTGACTACTTTGTCTTCTTTGTTGAAGTTGATTCTTTTTCTCTTATAGCAGGCGGACGTATAAGTTGCTCTTTTTTTTCAGCAAGCCGGCGACAGGCAGTCGGCCGTTGACTTGGATAGCCGGTCCTTTTTTCTCTTCTCTCTTTCTGTCCGACTCCACGCGGGAAACCGGGCCCTTCTTTCTTTTTTCTTTTTTCGATGGGGAGCCGGCCTTGACTTTTCTAGCCAGCCCGTACACGCGCAGCCGGCCTCCACCTCTTTTCATCAAGCCGGCTAGCAGGCAGTCGGCCTCTGACTTTTCTTCTCTTTTCCCTCTCTCTTTTTTTCTCTTTTTAGCTAGCAGTCGGCCCGACTCTTTCTCAGCCGGCTGGGAACAAAGCCCTTGAATTTTCTTCTCTTTTTCAGCCGGCCACTGCTTCTTTTCTTCAGGCGTCGGTCTCAATAGGCGGCTGGAGTAGGACCCGGCAGGGGCGCGCGTGGAACAGCCGGACACGGCGCCCGACCCGGGGGCCGGCAGTGGAGGCGCGCGACCCGGCCGACCAGAGGCGTGGCAGGGGAGTCGGCGGCCAGCCGGAAGGGAGTCCAGTGCGGCCGACCGCGGGTGCGCGCAAGGCGGAACGGGCTCCACGGGGACGAGGTGAGGCCGCGAAGGTGGGGCGATGCGGGCAAACGCACGCGAGCGGACGGGGCCGAAGGCGCGAAGCGACGCGAGCAGCCGGCCCGCTCGAGCAGCTGGCTATAGCGGGGCGCACGCGAGGAGCCTCCAGGCGGAGGCCGGCCGGAGCAGGCGGAGCCCGCAGGCGACCATGGGGCGGAGGTGGAGCACCCGGCAGCCGGCGGGGCCCGGAGCCGGCCATTGTAGGAGCGGGCGGCCACGGCGACCCGGCAGGCGCGACGGGGCAGAGAAGGTCGGGGCCGCGAAGTCGGCTGCAGCGGCGAGTCGGCAGCGGCTGAAGCCGGTGGTAGGAGGGCGGTAGCCGGCCCGGAGCAGGGTGAGCGCGCGGCGCCGACCGAGTAGGCGGCAGCCGGGGGAGCCGTGGGCGCGCAGAGATGGGGAGTTGTGAGCGCGGTGCTGGGTCGACCGCAGGAGACGAGCACGGTGCCGGAGCAGGAGGCCCGCGGGGACAGAGGGGACGCCCGCGCGGCCGCGGGAGAAGCGGCCGCAGCCAAGCGCGGGGGCGGCCGGGCGCTGGGGCCGGTGCGTCTGAAGGCCGTGGAGGAGCAGGCGGACGACGCCGCAGTCCGCAGTGCAGCGACGCGCGTCCGTGGGAGCAGCAGGGCGGAGGAGTCGGAGTCCGGGCGATGGGCCGCCGGCGTCCGGGAGCTAGGCAGCCGGCGCGAGGGCGAAGTCGGGCGCGGGACTGCCCACGCGGATGGCTCGGGCGAAGGGCGGCGAGCGGAACCGGCCGGAGAGGCGCGTGGCCAAGCGCGGTGCCGGCTCGGGCGAGAAGCGGCAGGCGGACCCGGCGCCTGTGGGGTGTGTGGCCATGGGGACGCAGCAGCAAGCGGCAGGCAGGGCAGCAGCCGGACGCTGTGAGCAGGCGGGGCCGGCCCGGGCGTGCGGGCAGCGGCCGGCTGCAACGCACGGGCGTAGCGGTCGCTCAGGGGTGCTGCAGGCGGAGCGGAGCAGGAGCCGAGCGGCGCACGCGCTCGGAGAAGGCGTCGCGCGGCGCGGAGTGCTGCTGCTGAAGTTGGTTGCGGGACGGAGCAGGAGCTGACGACACAGGAAGGCCAGGCGCAGGAAGAGCTCGGTGCAACCAGCAGCTGTTCAGGAGGAGCAGGGAGGCGGGGGAGCTAGGTGCGCGACACTGACGCTACTGGATTTTGCCACGGCCGCGTGGAGATAGCAGCAGCAAACCAACATTATTGTTTGCGTATGGTCAGTGTTGTATGGGTAGTGTATAGGCGATATCTGGCTAATGGTTTGACCATTGATTTGACTTGCTCTAGCTAGCTTGAATAGACGAAATGTGGAGGACCAAAAGCGCATTTCGGCCAAAGCAAGGCGCAACGTGGAGAGGAACAGACGCAAGTGGCGCGTGGACGGACACGGCCGACTGAAGCGAGGGCCCGTGCGCGGCGCGCGCAGACTGACAGCCGGCGTCGCAACAGTGGTGATGACGAAGGCAGAGAGGCCGCTGACGAGGACGCGCCGTCCCGTGCGGCCGCTCCGTGGGCGGGTCGAAGTCGAGCCCCAGAGCGCTATCGGAGAGACGGCGCGACGCCGTGGTGACGATCATCAAAAAAGGTCCCGCCCGGACTACGAAACCAGCAGCAGCGCGGTAGCTTACTGCCGGCCACACGGTGGGCGCAAAATGTCGTGGTATTCTCACGGGGGGTGCAAGACGACATATGCCACAAGGTGGCTTCGTGTGAGGGCAAGGCTGCTGCTGGAATATGCAGGGACGGGTATGCGAGTAGCACGCGCTACTTTACCCAGGTTCGAGGCTCTTCAGAGAGATAACACCCCTACTCCTGCATGTCTGAGTATACCTGGTATGTATATCTGGTACAAAGTTGCTCCTAGAGCTGTATCTGGAAGCAGTGCCACAGGCATCTGGTTTCATATATGCATGTATGTGACATGCTCTAGTGGCCGGCCATGCTCATGGCTCATGGTCGTGAGCATGTGTATGCTCATGCGTGTGTGCATGTGAGGGTGGATGGATGGATGTATGGATATATATAGTGTGGAGCTAGCTTACTATCTAAGCTAAGTGTGGTATGGGAGCAAGGGGGTATGGTGGGGTGTCATCCTTGTCCCCTGGGTCACTTCATAAATATTGCCCAGGGACAAGGGACACTGTACATAATGGCTGGGGTGACACATGAACAGTGTTGGGTACAGCCGTCACGTCGGGGTCGCGTCAGGTTGCAGTTGACTTCGGGAAGCCGGCTGGTTGGAGCAGTCGGCAACCAGCAGTCGGTCTGGTAGAGCAGTCGGCAGCCAGCAGTCAGCCTGGTGGAGCAGTCGGCAGCCAGCAGTCGGTCTGGTGGAGCAGTCGGCAGCCAGCAGTCGGCCTGGTGGAGCAGTAGGCCTGGTGGAGCAGTCGGCGGCCAGCAGTCGGCCTGATGGAGCAGTAGGCCTGGTGGAGCAATCGACAGCCAGCAGTCGGCCTGGTGGAGCAGTCGGCAGCCAGCAATCGGCCTGGTGGAGCAGTAGGCCTGGTGGAGCAGTCGGCAGCCAGCAGTCAGCCTGGTGGAGCAGTAGGCAGCCAACAGTCGGCCTGGTGGAGCAGTCGGCAGCCAGCAGTCGGCCTGATGGAGCAGTCGGCAGCCAGCAGTCGGCCTGGTGTAGCAGTAGGCCTGGTGGAGCAGTCGGCAGCCAGCAGTCGGCCTGGTGAAGCAGTCGGCAGCCAGCAGTCGGCCTGGTGGAGCAGTCGGCAGCCAGCAGTCGGCCTGGTGGAGCAGTCAGCAACCAGCAATCGGCCGGTGAAGCAGTCGGCACCCAGCAGTCAGCAGTCGGCCCAACGGAGCAGTCGACAGCTAGCAGTCGGCCAGGTAGTTGGACTGAGGGGCTTTGCTAGCCCCGATGTCTTGAATTCCTGTCTCGCCGTCTTCGGAATATCCGTGTCCAATTACTTCGACATTTCCCTTGTTAAAGAAAAAGGGTCAATACATTTTTTTCTACATTACCTCCTGCACGCCCTGATCGTGGAATATTTACTAGTTTGTGAGAGTATTTAACTTCTGTGTTGGCCTGACCAAGGAGCTCGTCGAGAAGACCGAATATAAAAAAAAATTAGCTGTGTTTGGTTTGCCCGCATCCGCGTATGGGAAAAATTCTGAACGAGAAAATTCCAAGTTTTCTGAGATTTTCAGTGGAGCTGAATGTATACGCTTAGTAAGTTTTCTGAGATTTTTATTTTGTTTTTCGAAGTCGTCGGCCAACTCCCTCCGAGCAACACCGCGGACCGTTTGTCGCCCGGCTCATGCAGCTCGCCGCAGGCAACGCGACCACTGCCATGACCGGCAACGACGCGGCCATTCCTCCACCGCTCCTCCGAGTGGTTGGTCGTGTTGTCGCCCCTTGTCCACCCCCGTCACTGCTTCATCCACCTCTCGCGGCGCCCAGAACCTCCATGGTGCGCTCCCTTCGCCAATGCCTTGGTTTTGCATTGTAGGGCTGCCTGAAACTAAACCACCAGGCCTACTTCCTGTGAATTCAGTGCTTGCTTGCTTGCTTTCTTGTGATGACAGGTTAGGTGGTGCCTGCCTGCCTGCCTGCTTCTCTCTTCAGAAATTCTAGCAGCTGCGAGAGTTCAGACAACAGCCCCATTTATAGCTTTCTTAGAGGTTGATCAGACAAGGTCGTCGTCAACTAGAAATAATTGAGGTCCGCGGTGTAAACAGAACTTGGTAGGCAGTCCATCAAATATCTCATGCTTGCATTTGCATTGCACTGCTGCCTGAAACCACCAGCCCTGGAAAAAATTCATTGTTTCCTTTCTGGTGATGCTTATTTTTATATGGAGGAAATTTAGCAGCAAATATATTAGTCCGAATTATCAGAGACCTTTGTTACAGAACTAATACATGGAACACTGAATTTATACATTTGTGCAGGTAACCAAACAATGGAAATTTGTCATTTGTTCTAACACATCGAACAAACATACAACTCCTTTCTTATTTCTTCATGCCTAATGTAAAGTTAACACAGGATGAGACGAGATTATATTTATTTATTTATTTTATTTTTTTGAAAAGGGGGGGCTCCCTGGCCTCTGCATCAGAGTGATGCATACGGCCATCTTATTAACCAAATAAACAAAAGGACCAACAAGGTTCCAAAGTCTCCAACTGAAAAAAAAGAAAAAGGCAGCTCACACAGAGCCTAAAAGGCTAGATACACAAACTAGCCAGGATAAGACGCCACAACCGGTTGGCTAAACATAGATAGGTAAACTAATTGCCTATCCTATTACATGACCGCCATCCAAACCGGTTGAATATATCCCGAGCTACCATCTCCCAACTGATAGATCCAGTAACCAAATGCTCCCTGGCCTCTATCGGAGTGAGTAGCGACCACGAACGGATCAATGCTGTAGCTCGAAAAATAACCTGCAAAAAATGAATCCGTGATGTTCTGTTAAAAACCAAATCATTTCTGCAATTCCAGATAGTCCACAACAAAGCGCAAACTCCAACCCGAATTTGTCTTGCTAAGTCAGGCTCAACCCCATTAAGCCATGTCCCAAATAGTGTGTTGACAGAATTCGGTGGAGTAATATTAAAAGCAATATGGGCCGTCCGCCAAATAACTGTGGCCAACGGGCAATCAAAGAACAGATGCTCAATCGTCTCATCCCGATCACAGAAACTACACCTTGTAGGTCCTGTCCAATTACGCTTTATCAAGTTGTCCTTTGTTAAAATAACTTGTTTATGGACAAACCACATAAACACTTTAATTTTTAAAGGGACTTTGACAGCCCAGACAAACTTGGAAGTTGGAATGGAGTTCGAATTAATAATATCAAGATACATTGATTTAACTGTAAATACTCCAGATCTAGTCAAGTTCCAGCGTAATCCATCTGGTTGGTGAGAAAGTTGAACCTCCATTAGTCTCCTAACTAGATGGAGCCATTCTTCCCAACGATTGCCCGCTAAGAACCGTCTAAACTGAATATTAAGAGGGATAGATTGAAATACCGTTGCCACAAACACCTCACGTCGTTGAGCAATCCGATATAAAGATGGATATTGAATGGCTAAAGGTGAGTCGCCAAGCCAAGTATCCTTCCAGAAACGTGTACTTGCACCGTTTCCAATAACAAACCTCGTCCTATTGAACATTGATTGTTTGACTTTCATTAGTCCTTTCTAGAAAGGCGAATCAGTCGGCCTAACTGTAACCTAGGACAATGTTTTAGTCTGGAGGTACTTGCTGCGGAGGATCTGCGCCCACATGGCCTCAGTCTCGGAGGAAAGCTTCCACAACCACTTACTAAGAAGGCATCTGTTCTTAACTTCAAGATTTTCAATACCAAGACCCCCTTGGTATTTCGGTCTACAGATGATGTCCCATTTAGCAAGCCGGTATTTTCTTTTAAGTTCATCACCCTGCCAAAAGAAACATGACCGATAGAAGTCCAGTCTTTTCCTAACACCAACTGGGACCTCAAAGAACGATAAGAGGAACATAGGCATACTCGTGAGTACGGAATTAATCAAGATCGAACGGCCTCCGTAAGACATGAGCTTACCCTTCCAGCAGCTCAGTTTCTTCTCAAATCGATCTTCGATGCACTTCCATTCTCTGTTTGTCAGCCTACGATGGTGTATCGGAATACCAAGGTATGAGAAAGGTAAACTCCCCAACTCGCACCCAAACAATTGCCTATAAGACTCCTGTTCGTCTTTGGCTCTACCAAAGCAGAACAACTCGCTCTTATGAAAGTTAATCTTTAACCCGGTCAATTGTTCAAAAAGGCATAACACCAGCTTCATATTTCTCGCCTTGGCCAAATCATGCTCCATAAAGATGATTGTATCATCAGCGTATTGAAGGACGGATACACCTCCATCACGAAGATGAGGTACCAAACCACCCACTTGACCATTCTCCTTAGCCCTTCCTATCAAAATTGCTAACATATCCACCACAATGTTAAACAGGATAGGGGACATCGGATCTCCTTGTTTGAGGCATTTATGTGTCTGGAAGTAATGACCTATATCGTCATTCACTTTAATTCCCACACTCCCTTTTTGCGTAAAGGATTCGACCTGTCGGCGCCAGGCTTCATCAAAACCTTTCATACGCAATGCTTGTTGGAGGAATGGCCACTTGACCTTATCGTACGCTTTTTCGAAATCCACTTTAAAAATTACTCCATCTAATTTTTTGGAGTGGATTTCATGGAGCGTTTCATGAAGAACAACCACCCCTTCAAGGATGTTTCTGTCCGGCATGAAAGCAGTTTGGGATTGTTGCACCACAGAATGCGCAATCTGTGTGAGCCTATTGGTCCCGACCTTGGTGAAGATTTTGAAACTAACATTGAGGAGGCAGATCGGCCTGAACTGCTCAATTCTCACAGCATCCGTTTTCTTAGGGAGCAATGTGATAGTTCCAAAATTCAAGTGAAATAATTGAAGCTGTCCAGAGAATAGATCATGAAACATAGGTAGTAAATCCCCCTTAATAATGTGCCAGCACTTTTTATAGAACTCAGCCGGGAACCCATCCGGTCCGGGAGCCTTATTGTTTTTCATTTGTGCAATAGCATCAAACACCTCCTTCTCTAAGAATGGGGCAACCAGGATATCATTATCGGCATCAGACAATTGAGGTACATCCTCAGTCCTGGACTCATCGAGGGACACACAATTATCCTCCGGAGGTCCAAATAACTGTCTATAATATTCGGTAATATAGGTTTTGAGATTATCCTGATCTAAAATAGTACCCTCATCCTGTTCAAGTTGAAAGATCCGCTTCTTTCTGTGCTTACCATTAGCAATGAGGTGAAAGAATTGAGTATTCGCGTCCCCTTGGACCACTTTGCGGACCTTGGCTCGCAAAGCCCACTTCAATTCTTCTTCGCGGAGAAATTCTTTCAACCTCTTCTCCGCCTCATTTTTAACCTGGAGCTCAGGAGGCAGCAAAATCGCGGATTCAGCTTTTATGTCCAGGGCCTGTACAAGAGAAAGGAGCCTATCCTTCTCGATCTTATACACCCCACTGAGGTGCTTAGCCCAACCCCGCAAGAAACTTCTCAAATGCCTAATTTTATTCTGCCAACGCTCGACCGCCGTCCTACCTCCTACACCCTTAGCCCATTCCCTGGCTATGAGGTCTAAGAACCCCTCGTGTTCGAACCATGCCATCTCAAATGAGAAGGTGTTTTTGTTTCCCATATGGTTCGGCTCCCCTGAGTCGACGAACAATGGTGTGTGATCGGAAATTCCCCGCATGAGAGCTTGCACCGTAACAAGAGGGAACTTCTGTTCCCACTCCACGCTCGCGAGAACTCGATCAAGCTTTTCATATGTCGGGTTTGGCAGAGTATTAGCCCAGGTAAACTTTCTACCAGAAAGCTCTATCTCCCTCAGATCCAAGCTTTCAATAATGGTATTGAACATAAACGACCACCTGCCGTCAAAGTTATCATTATTTTTCTCCTCTCTCCTCCTAATGATATTGAAATCACCCCCGACCAAAATCGGAAGCTGCTCGGACCCACAGATTCGAACAAGGTCCGCCAGAAACTCCGGTTTAAGCACAGGCTGTGCGGCACCATAAACCGCAACCAAAGCCCAGTTGAACCCATCAACTTTAGACCTAACTCAAAACTTTACCGCGAAGTCGCCCATTACTACACTCCAGACTTCAATGGAATCACATCTCACACCCAGTAAGATACCTCCCGATCTTCCTCGTGGAGAGAGGCAATGCCAATCGAAATCAATACCACCCACAAGAGAGGATAGAAACTACGGCGCAAAATTATCTCTACCGGTTTCTGATAGAGCAATAAAATCTAACCGATGTTGCAGAGAAGCCTCAGCAAGAAACCTTCTTTTAGCCAAGTCCTTCAGACCTCTGCTATTCCAAAAGATTCCTTTCATATTTCGTCATGGAATTTTTTAGTACTCCGAATCCTAGCACTCCTATGAACTGCAGAATCAGGATAAATCTTCCGTTTCCACTTACGCTTTGGCTTGGTGGGCTCTGTCGCCCGGTCCTCATAACCGGGCTCAACGGAACTAACAGCTGCAACATCTAGGGGCACATCATCGTCCTCCGACTCATTATTAGAAGGTGCTAGATCCGCACACAGATTATCTAGCACTCTAACCCCTAACGCATCAATCTCCTCATCATTCATGGGTTTAACCGCTGCAAGATTACGAATACTCTCTAAGACACGCTCCGCCTCCAAATCTAACATATCATTCACCGAATTGGAGATCTCACTATCAGTAACACCTAGTGAAACTCCTAATTGGTTTGCATTATTAATAATCTCCTTATGAGAAAAATGCAATAAAGAATTAGATATGTTGACAGACATACCAGAAGATATCGCAGCATCGTGAAGCTTGGCCGCCCTCATAGCGCATCGCTGCTGCATATCATCCACCTCCGGAAGCTCCTGAACACGAGCACTCATTCGTCTCCCCGTCGAGACCGGGTCCGGGATCCCGCCAAAGGCCACTACCTCCTCTCTAGTAAACAGAGGAGGCGGCTGCGGGCTCCCAAGCCCCTCGAACAAGTGCCCCATGGGTAGGGCAACAGACGGGACATCTGGGGCCACCTGCCCGCTCCCTCCTCCTGCCCCATCCCTCGGCGCCAAGTGGTGCGCCGGCGTCGTCGGCGAGACAGTCCTCCTGACCACCACAGAAGAAGGAGTCAGGGCCACCTGCCCTGAACCCTCCCCCCAGTGCCACAGAGGTCACGGGCACCTTCGCCGCCACCGGAGACGAAGTAGCCGAGGCCACCTGCCTCGGGCCCGCTGTCGCAACACCTGCTGACGCCTCCAAGACCTGTATCACCGGTGACGGTAGAGAGATGGGAGTTGTCGAGGCCACCTGCCCCGACTCCCCTCCCCCAAGCCCCAACTCGTGCATAGAGATCATCTCCGGAACCTCGACCATAGGTGAGACAGGGGAAGGTGAAGCAACCAAGGGCTCAACGTCCCCATCTCCAAACAAAGTCCTCGGCGACGTGGCCATTTCCATAGGTCCAGGCAAAGACCCGCCAGCTCCCTCAAACTCCAACAAAGGGAGCGTATGCTCGAACACATCACAAGAATCCACCCTGTCGCTCCAAAGTCTAGGAGGGGCAGAGGCTGGCTCGAAGGACCCAAACCTCAGCGAAGTCATAGGCACCGATGGTGAAGGTGCCGGCTCAACCCCGGACCAATCCCGGGCAACTGAGCACTGGTGCCAGAACCGTTAGTCCCCTCCCTCGAAGATTCCTCAGTCGGTGCCCCCCTAGCACCCGCACTGTCGTCACCCTCGTGCATATCCACGTCATTCCCATTAATGGCCTCAGCAAAAAGATCAGAGTCCTCAAACTCAATCTCGAGCGGGAAAACCTCTCCCCTATAAGTCCAGTTGACCTTATCCGGTACAAACTCAATATCCAGAACACTCACTAGAAGCCGGGCTACTCCATGAGCTCGAGTAAAAGCCATATCTACTCTTTCCGTCTTCCCAACCATAATACCCATGCTAGCCACAACATGAACATCCTGCAACGGTTTGGACGGGGCTCCCAAAAACCTCAACCAGGCCTGTGTAAGTGGTTTGCCCTTAGGCTCTACCTTCTTCCACTCGTGAAACTCCAGGATGCACTTTGTGCCAGGAACCCTACACAGACCGAAGCTCAGCAGTCTCTGCAAATCATCCACAGAGGGGAAATCCACCCTAAAGACATTATCCTCGAGAGCAACCAACTCCCACTGGAACTCACCCGGTGCCAGTTCCTGAAGCCTCCGCACAATCTGAGCCTCAGTCACCTCACCCTGGGTCGCTTTCACAATCCCGATGGTCATACTCTGAGTCTCCCCCGGAATCTCTCTCGCTGCCGGGGACTCAAAGAACATCAGCTCCGCATAATATACTCCATACATCGTCAGAGCCGGAGCCTGGTCACGCAAAAACGGGCAATCCCCAGATGTATGTGCTGGCTTACCGCACGACTCACATAGCTCCGCCACACACTCATCAATGAAGTGGCCCTTCTCACCACAACGGTAGCAAAGCATCATTTCTTTCTTGCGCGCCCATTTGGCCACCCTCTCAGAGTCAGACCTGTCAGTAACCTCAGCGGCCATCCCGGAAGCAGGTACCTCCACACCAGCCAGGTCCGTCACCACTTCCATCGCCTGGGTAGTGAGGTCCGTACACTGAGCATGATCGGTCTCCACGGTCGCCGCCGCTTGGTCCCCACCAGCCGGGGGCGGAGGTTGTCGGCGATACCTCCCACGGCCACCCCGACCCCCACGATGTCCGCGGTAGCCTCCTCTCTGGCGGTTGTCCGGACCTGAGGCTCCTTCGACAAATCCACCGGGAGGACCAAGGAACGGTCTCTCAGTAGACCCGTCACTCTGCCAGGCGTAACCACGACCTCCTCCCGCGGAAGAGGAACCACGATGTTGTCCGTCTCCATACGCATCATGTCCATCGTCTCCCCACTGGCCTCGGGGCGGAACATGCGACCGGTACTGAGGTGGCCTTGCGACATAGTGCGGCGGAGGTGCGGCCCGAGGCTGGCCGCCCATAGGCGCCGGCACAACCCCAAGGGCCACACCACCACCCCGGCCAGCGGCAGCTACGCCGGCCACACCCGGCGCCTGAGGTCGAGGCCCACCGCGACCCACTGCTGGCTGAGCCACGGACGCGGCAGTCGGTGCCGGAGGCCTGGGCCCTCCCCTTCCGGCCGTAGCATGCATGGAACCCGGCGGCCGAACGCCCGCGTGGCCGACGCCGCGACCCTGGGTAGCCGTAGGCACAGCACTGCTCGCCGGCGGCCTCTGGCCAAGCGGCCCCAGGGCCCCGCGCCCCGCACTCGCAGTCGGCGGCTGTGCCGCCCCGCCCGACAGCGCGGCCGCCCCACCCCGACCAACTGCAGCATTGGCCGGCTTCTTGGCGGGCGACGCCGCAGCTCCACATCCAGCCATGGTCCCGAGAGGAGGAATGCGCGCCGCTCTCCCGGGGCCACAAGGACGAAACCCCGGCATCCCTCTCCTACGAATCCAACTAGGGCACAGCGACGGCGGCTTATCGCACGAACCTTCGTGATCGATCGCCCGCATGCAGGGAACAGCCCCCACGAAATCAGTCGCCCGAACGGAGTCCACGTTAGGCCGGGCCACATACCCAGCTAACGGTCCAAGAGGAGCTGCCTCGCTATGAGCCACATACCCATCAGTAGGCCGGCCCAAGTCAGCCATTGCCCGATCGGAGCCACTGAGGCCCAAGAGCAAATTCAAACGACGAGTCCTGCCGGCACGGATCTCGCCGATCTCTCTGATCGCCGGTGCCGGCGCCGCCGCCGCCACCGCCTTTCTCGATTTCTTTCTCTTAACAACAGTCCAAGATTCCGGCCGGATTAAATCAAAAATGGTAAGGTTAGGAAGACTGACCTTCGGGATAGGACCCTTCCAAGGCCTTACCGCCGTTGCCGCCGTCCGACGATGCACCACGCGGCGCACCATCTCCTCCTTCTCTCCCTTGTGCAACCCTATCCTGGCCGGATCGTCGAGAGGCAGCACTTTATCGATTGTCGTCACCACTTCCGCTTCCGTGTAGCCCGCATGGAAGAGCTCGCAAAGCTGGTCCGAAGGCGTCGGCGACAGCGATGATGGCGGCGCCTCATCCGTGTCCCCCTCCGTGTCGTCCTCGTCGGCACCAGCTAGTGCCCAAAACCGGCCCCCCACCCGTCGTCGATCACCGGCGGCACCCGGCAACGCACCCGCGGTCGCCCCGCAGGCCGTCGCCCCATTCGCCCCAGGCGCCCCGCTAGGCATCGCCTCCGATCTCGGATCTTTGGGCGTCTTCGTCAAGTCGACGAGATCCACCGTCTCCTCATGAACTACCTGCATGCAACAATCGACAACCACATCGTATACGTCAATCGAAATCCAAACACCTACCTCGATCCGGACATCGGCATCTAGGTATTCTCCGGCGAGGATGTCGTTGTTCATATCGCGCAGCGCTTCCCAACGGGACACCGGAGATTCTGAGAGACGACCCTCGATCCATCCGGAGTCGCGATCGGTGAAATGGACGCGCCACTGCACCGGGGTCGTCCTCTCCACCTGCGCCCTCTCCTGAATCGCCTCCGCCCCGATGCATCCCCCGAGATCCGAGTAAAGCCGGGCCGATCCGTCCTCATTCACCCGCGGCGGCGGCGCTGCCAGAGGCGGTGACGAATGGGTCGCCGGCGGCAAGGACGGCCGCACGTCGGGAGGCAGAGGATTTTCGCCCTCGGGGGCATCGGGGCTCTCCATCGCGAGAGGCACGTCACTTGTGATGATTTTGCTTGCTACGATGTTCTCTCCGTGCCTCTGAGACGAGATTATATGAGAGCTATCAATGCCAATTCACAAGAGTAGATATCAACTCAGCCTCAAAATTCAACTCAGCTAGTGCAACCACAGACATACTAAGAACAGGATGTAGTACCAATGCAAACCACAGACGTCCTAGGAACAAATCCCTTTATCTGTTCAACGGATCCAAAACAGATGACAAATTCTAGCAACCCAAAACAATGGGAGGAGACATTCCATCGTTCAACAGATCAAGAAGGAACAAACCCAAGTTTTTTGAAACCCGGAGCTGAGGCGAGAGAATACCAGGCAATGGGGTGACTGCTTAAGGCCATATAGAGCTTTATCCGTCTTGCAGACATGATGCAAAAAGCATGCCAAATAGCAAAGGTAGTACCGAGTCTACCTTAGAGGCTATGTTTAAGATGCAACCAGTCTAATTTACACACACACACACATAAGCGCATGCCACACTTGGAGCTACATGGGTGCAATACTAATCATTTGCACACTTTTTGTTTACTTGTATTTACAAAGTGCTGGCCAATCAAGAAGAAAGTGCTAGAAGAAGTAGAATATTACCAAATCAATCCACTTGAGCTTGGAACTTTTCTTCAGTCAGAGTGGCCAAAAATTTTGCTTGGCTGTATTCCCCACTTGTATTCCACAAGTTGTACCTTTCTTCAGCCAGCCACTTGAATTCAACAAGTTGTAGCCACTGCCTCGTATTCTGTTGGACACAGGACTTCCAACAATACTTGGGGTCCAGGATTTGTATTATTACCAAAATTCAACACAGGGACCCCTTATTACTACCATCGATAGAATTCCAGAATGGAATTTTCCCATGGTTAGTTGCACTGCCCCGCCACTTGAGCTAATCTTTTGTTCCGTGTACCAGCTGAAAAGCAAGGAGGGAAACATTTAAGAGAATAGCTTAAGACATAACTGAAGCAGTTACAGATTACATCATCAAACAAACAGGAAATACTATCAAACCAACCAGAGGACGCACCATCAGATAAGAACTCTGCCGCAATGTTAACTCAAAAGTCCATTCAGTGCATAAGTTGTAGACGGAGAAGAATTCAGAAGAATAAGAGTAGGCGTACGCTGTGGGTACCCTTCTATCCCTGCTTTCAATTGCTTTCAAGGAGTAATTGCTCTGTCATATTTCCACAGGCATGAGGAAAGAAAATAGAGCAAGAGATGGTGACGCTGAAGGAAAAATAGGCAGTCCAACAGTAGCTGCCAAAAGAAAGAAAAATGGGGCAGAGATGGTAACAGATACTGAAAACTACTCATCCAGCATAATTTGTGTGTGTTGACTGACTGAGGATCTCATAACAGTGGACAACACACTCCTTAAATACTCATCAATGGTGTCCACAGAATCGCATCCTCCAACCAATAGTCCAATACACAACATGCAAACACTAGGCAGCAAAATGCCATCTTCCTCGACACCATTGTTGTACCTCTGCCTGTGGCTGGTGGTGTGCCTTCTTCTCTTGCAAGAAGCACACGCGGCTCACCATGGAGGGATCTCACTGAGGTCGCAACACATGGCCCTCCTCCACTGGAAAGCTACACTTGCGAGCCCACCACCGCAGATGAGCTCTTGGCAGGAAAACACCAGCCCGTGCAACTGGACGGGCATCATGTGCACGGCTGTTCGCCATGGCCGCCGCATGCCCTGGGTGGTGACCAACATTTCCCTGCCGGATGCTGGCATCCATGGCCAGCTTGGTGAGCTCAACTTCTCGGCTCTTCCATTCCTTGAATATATTGACCTCAGTAACAACAGTCTCCATGGTGCACTACCTGCTAGTATTAGCTCCCTGTCAGCACTTTCGGTACTTGGCCTTCGGCAGAACCAGCACACAGGGAAAATCCCACATGAGATTGGAGACCTGCAAAGTCTCAGGGTGCTTGAACTCTCATTTAACAGATTCACAGGACAGATCCCTGCATCTCTAGGCAACCTAACAATGTTAACTAATCTCATCATTGACCAAACCATGGTATCAGGTCCCATTCCTGAGGAGATTGGAAGGCTTGTCAACCTACAAATCCTACAGCTAACCAACAGCACCTTAAGCGGTCTGATACCAAAAACCCTTGGAAATCTGACCCAACTAAATACTTTGTACCTGTTCTATAATCAACTTTCAGGGCCTATACCGAAAGAACTAGGCAGGTTAATCCATTTGCAAAGTCTTGAGCTTAGTTTAAATGATTTTTCAGGTCCAATTCCTATAACCATAACCAATCTGACTAAGTTGAACCAACTTTTCCTCTCTGAAAATCAAATCACAGGTTCCATCCCCCCGAAAATAGGAAATCTCAATATGTTAAACAATCTTGATCTAATGAAAAATCAAATAACAGGTTCAATACCCCGAGAACTTAGCAACCTCACTATGTTAAATGAACTTTATCTCTACAAAAATCAAATCACTGGTTCAATACCTATAGAACTGGGCATCTTGCCAAATCTACAAGAATTAGACTTTTCGTACAACCAAATATCTGGCTTTATTCCTGGCAGCTTAGGAAATATAACCAAGCTGGTAGTACTTTCCCTTGATGTAAATCAGATAACCGGTTCCATTCCCCAAGAGATTGGCAATCTGATGAACCTCGAACTATTAGGCTTGTATCAGAACCATATTTCAGGATCAATACCAAAAACCTTTGGGAAGTTGCAAAGCATCCAAGAACTACAAATCTATGATAACAAATTATCAGGTTCTCTTCCTCGAGAATTCGGAGATCTAGTAAACCTTGTTCGACTTGGGCTATCTAGAAACTCACTTTCAGGACCTTTACCCGCAAATATATGTTCAGGTGGTAGACTAGAACAAATAGTTGTCTTCTCTAATATGTTCAATGGCCCTATTCCAAGTAGTTTAAAGAAATGTACAAGTTTGGTTCGAATTGACCTTCAGTCGAACCAACTAACAGGAGATATATCTCAGCATTTTGGTGTCTATCCACAACTCACAAGGATGGCCTTGTCATCAAATAGACTCTCGGGGCAGATCTCCCAAAATCTAGGTGCATGTAGCCAACTGATGGTACTACGTCTAGCACAAAATATGATCACGGGTTTCATACCTCCTATCCTTTCTAAATTATCCAAGCTGGAAGAACTAAGACTTGATTATAATCATCTCAGAGGTGAGATTCCACCAGAAATTTGCAGTTTAACAAATCTCTATAGACTAAACTTATCATCGAACCAATTATCTGGATCCATACCTACACAGATAGAAAAGCTAGGAAATCTAGGATACCTTGATATATCTGGGAATAGACTGAGTGGATTAATACCTGAGGAACTAGCGACCTGCATCATACTATTGTCCTTGAAGATCAACAACAATAACTTCAGTGGGAGTTTGCCTGGTGCAATTGGAAATTTGATAGGCCTGCAGATCACGTTAGACGTGAGCAACAATAACCTAAGTGGTGTGTTGCCGCAACAACTTGGGAAGTTGCAGATGCTAGAATTTCTGAATCTATCACATAATCAGTTCAGTGGCACCATTCCATCCTCCTTTGCAAGCATGGTGAGCCTTTCAACGCTTGATGTGTCATACAATGACTTGGAAGGACCAGTCCCAACAGTCAGGCAACTCCAAAATGCTTCAGCAAATTGGTTTCTTCCCAATAAAGGTCTGTGTGGTAACCTCTCTGGCCTACAACTTTGCGATTCAACTCCAGTTGCAGCCGGTCACCACAAACGGAAGATACTTGGTTTGCTTTTGCCAATTGTTCTGGTGGTGGGTTTTGGCATTCTTTCTGCAACTGTTGTCATAATAATGCTTAGTCGTAGCAAGACAAAACCACAAGAAGTTGTTACTGCTGAAGGAAGGGACCTATTCTCTGTTTGGAATTTCGACGGAAGATTAGCATTTGATGATATCGTAAGGGCAACAGAAGACTTTGATGATAAGTACATCATTGGAACAGGAGGATACGGCAATGTCTACAAGGCACAACTCCAAGACAGGCAGCTAGTTGCTGTGAAGAAGCTTCATCAGACAGAAGAAGAGTTGGACGACGAAAGAAGGTTTCGCAGTGAAATGGAAATCTTGTTACAGATCCGCCAACGGAGCATTGTCAAAATGTATGGATTCTGCTCCCATTCAGCGTATAAATTTCTTGTCTACGACTACATTCAGCAGGGAAGCCTCCACCGGATGTTGGAAAATGAGGAGACAGCAAGGGAATTGGATTGGCAAAAGAGAATTGTTGTTGTAAATGATGTGGCTCAAGCAATATCTTATTTGCACCACGAATGCAGTCCACCTATAATCCATCGAGATATAACGAGCAACAACATCTTACTTGATGCAACCTTCAAGGCTTTCGTCTCGGATTTCGGCACAGCAAGAATTCTTAAGCCTGATTCATCAAACTGGAGTGCACTAGCAGGGACGTATGGGTACATAGCTCCTGGTATGTACTAGTATAACCTTCCTTCTCACGTCTGGGCATGTATCTATATATATATTTGTTCCTAACTCTAATGTTTTAATTATGTGCAGAACTCTCGTACACATCTGTTGTCACGGAGAAATGTGATGTCTATAGCTTTGGTGTGGTTGTGCTAGAGCTACTTATGGGGAAGCATCCAAGGGATCTATTAGACGGTAGTTTGTCAAACAGGGAACAAGCTATGCTGGTGAAAGATATTCTGGACCAGCGACCGACAACACCAACAACAATAGAAGAGAATAGCTTAGCTCTGCTCATCAAGCT
This sequence comes from Triticum aestivum, assembly GCF_018294505.1. NCBI lineage: Eukaryota > Viridiplantae > Streptophyta > Magnoliopsida > Poales > Poaceae > Triticum > Triticum aestivum. The sequence goes on along the minus strand of NC_057794.1, from coordinate 4,493,402 downwards.
GGCCTTCTCTTGCTTGGAATCTTCTCCACAAGCAAGGCCAACCATGAGGCAGGCATACCAGACACTCATCCAGAAGACCCTCTTGTAGTTCCTCTTCCGTGCCTTTCAGTGCACTAACACTACGGCAAGGGATACATGTTGACATGTGATCCGAATTCTGGCGAGGTTTCCGCTTTAGACTCAAGTCACTCATATGCCACACATATTATATATACCTCCTGTATGCCACACGGGATGAGTTGATGACTCATTCTAAGTCTGTATTTGTAGAAAATCTCCTGATATAGGAAAATACCACGGTGAAAGGACTTCCAGGAAAATTACCACACGGAGCTAGGTGCAGGAAAATTACGAACAGCAAGGAAAACTAGTTGACTCAGTACCTCCTCATCAATGTAATCTGGGACGTAGTAGTTTGTACCGATAGTTTCTTGTATTTCATTGCTCACATTACACTAGACCCATCATCTCGTATTGCATACCCTGCCTGCAGATTATAGAAGCAGGTATGGATTCAGATGCAATTGAAACAAAAGTAGAGAGAAAAGATAGACAATCAAATGAGAATCTTGAAAACATGAAGATTCTGGTAAACAACAGGATGCTGCATACATCTATATCTTGAATCCTGACAGATCCCTCCATCCATTTCAGCTCTTTATTGGCAGTTTTCCGCAGTCATCTGTTAAATGAAAGACAATTCAAGATAAGTCTGGGAGCTAGAATCCAAATCTAACATGAACTGGATAGGAAACCAAGGCAACATACAGTGTGTTGAGCATCTTTAATTCACTCTGATGCAAAAGTGCAGCATGTCATGTTGTCCTTCATACCTGTAGGGAAGGCATATGGAATACAGATATTAGACATTAGAGCGTAGTTTCTCTATCAGATAAGAACACAACCTTTACAAAGATGAGCTATTCTAATGAAGGAAAAATAATATATAGGTGTATGAAAGCACGTCAACTAGATTCAGGATTCAGCTATATACCTTCTCCTATTCAGCTAGACTGAGGACATTTCATCGAATAGTGTGCGGGAAGAGAGGTGAAGAGGACATCGCTGGGGGTGCCATGGGCATTTCATCGAACATGTAGTGTGCGGGAACTAATCTTTGTGGCCCTGCTCGACTCCCTCCTCCAAATTTGAGTCTTCTGTCTTCTCCCTGAAATGGATGCTCAAACCACCAACAACAGCAGCAACCACCAAATTCTCCTCATCCATGGCATCAATCACCAGAAGTTGTAGGACCCATTAGATCGGGAGAGCACGAGGCAACACCTACTGACCTGAGGCACGGTGAGCACTGAGAGACGAGGGAGTTGACGGTGGCATGGTGACCTCGATGGATGTAGGGCAGCGGGGAGAAGAACAGCTTTCCATAGAAGAGCTCGCGGACACCGTAGCCGCTGCACTTGATGGCCCGGAGCTCGGTGGTCGACGCGGAAGAGGCCGCCGAGAAGTCGATCGGCGCGGCTTGGGGGACTGGAGTAGGCAGGGGCGAGGATGCCGACGGGGACGCGTCGGCCGGCGCTGGGTCTAGAGTTAGTACCTTTTTCTTTTAGGGGAAAGCCAATTTATTAATCAAAGTCCACACGAGGTGGGATACAAACTTTGTCATGGGGCTGGCCAAGCCACACATGACGTCCCTTCGAAAGGGAAAGAGCAAATCTTGCTAGTTTACGAGCTTCTACATTAACTACCTGACTTTCAAAAATGAAATTACAAGAAAAAGAAATGGCTCTAGTCTTGATCTCCGCCACAATAGCTCCATATGGACCCTGGCTCCCTTTGGAAATATCCTCGATGACTTGCCTGCAATCAGAGGAAACAATGAATCGATGTAGACCAAGGTCTTGGGCCAAGGCAATTGCTTCCCTACATGCGATGGCTTCTAGTGTTGCTGCGTCACAAACGCCAGTAATTATCAGAGCTGAGCTGCCTAGGTAGGCTCCTTGGGTGTTCCGGCATATAGCTGCTGCCGGTCCGCCTCTGTCGGTGCGAACCGCTGTGTCAACATGGATCTTTGCATAATTGGCAGGTGGGGCGCTTGGTCTTGGAGCTGCTTGATGTATCCTTGGTGCAGTATTTGATGTTGGTTTAGTCACCCGTACTTGGTCTAGATCGGCGATGAAGCGATTTATGAATGCATGTGTAGCATGGGGAGTTTGGAAGATCGCCTCATGTATCGCCTTTCTTCTGGACGACCAGATCGCCCATAATGTTACCGTCAGGAGGACAAACTTTTCGTGAGAGAGAGTGTCGAGTAGATTGAATAACCAGCTCTTAGCTCTGATCTCAGTAGACGTAACCAAAGAACAGGCAAGTTCCTCGTCTACCAGAGCCCATGTGCATCTGGACACAGTACACTCCAAGAGGGACTGACGCCACGAATCTGGAGCCCCGCAGAAGCCGCATGTGCTCGAAGTTGACATGTTGCGATGCGCCTTCACATCCTCAGTTGGTAGAGATTGCTTGGCCAGTCTCCACAGAAACATACGGACTTTTGAAGGAACCTCAACTTTCCACAATGTTTTCCATGAACCCTCTTCCATGCGAGAAGATGAGGGCCCGGCTGATCCATATAGCCATGCTTCTCTCCTTTGCTTGATTGTTACTAGCATATTATATGCAGACTTTACTGAAAATTGGCCCCGTCTCTCATGAGCCCAGCTCCAGAAGTCTGGGACATTCATAGTACATAAAGGGATACTAGAAATCACCTTTGCATCAAAACTCAGGAACGTGGCATTTAGCTTATTCATATCCCATGAGGCCGAAGTGGCGTCCATTAGTTCTGAGACCATCAAAGGGGGATTTGCGTTGATGCAGCCATATGGTCTCATCATTTCCTCTCTGGGCAACCAATTGTCCTCCCATATATTCGTGTTTTCCCCATTACCGATACATTTGATCAGGCCAAGTTTGAGTGTGTCGCGCCCCTCAACTATAGCCCTCCATATCTGACTAGGGTGGCCCCCTAGAGTTGCATCAAGGATGGTTGACTGTGGATAATAGATGCTCTTCAGTAACCGTGCACATAGCGACTCCGGGTGTTGGAGTAGGCGCCAGGCCTGTCTTGCTAACATTGCCAAATTAAAAAGTTCAAAATCTTTGAACCCCAAACCTCCCATTGTTTTTGGTTTCGTCATCTCTTGCCATGAGACCCAATGGGGTTTACGCTGCCCATTCTTACCGCCCCACCAGAATTTCCTTATTAATTTGTTGAGGTGCTCGCAAAGGCCTCTTGGAAGCTTAAAGCAGGACATGGAGTATACTGGCACTGCTTGCGTGACCGATTTGACCAAGACTTCCTTTCCTGCTGTAGACAAGGATTTTTCAATCCACCCTTGAATCTTACTCTATAGTCTATCTTTGAGGTATTTAAAGGCCCCGTTCTTCGAATTTCCAATATCAGAGGGCATCCCAAGGTACTTCTCATTTAGGGTTTCATTAGGAACATTGAGGAGTCCCTTAATCTGGTTCCGCATGCTGTCAGGAACACCCTTGCTGAAAAAAATTGAGGATTTTGCATAGTTTATTCGCTGACCTGATGCTTGACAGTAGGCTTCCAACACCTGGTTCACCTCGGTAGCTCCCATACTATTTGCCTTGAAGAACAGCAGGCTGTCATCGGCGAATAAGAGATGGTTTACCGGAGGTGCCGTAGGCGCCACCTGTATCCCACTCAAGTTGGATGACTCACTTTTCGATTTTAACAGGCACGAAAGGCCCTCTACTGCTAACAAGAACAAGTACGGTGATATCGGGTCCCCTTGGCGGATTCCTCTCGAAAGCTGAAATTCCTCTAGTTTCCTCCCATTGAACATGACTGAAAATTTAACTGAAGTCACCATGCTCATAACAATATCTACCCAGTTCTCAGTGAAGCCCAGCTTAAGCATGATGGCCCGGAGATACGCCCACTCAACCCTATCATATGCCTTCATCATGTCGAGCTTAAGTGCACATAATTGATGCTTCTTTGCCCCGTTTCGCTTCATGAAATGCAGACACTTATAAGCAGTTATGATATTGTCAGTTATTATTCTATCAGGGATAAAAGCGGATTGCTCATCGGAGATGATATCTGGTAATATTTGTTTCAGCCTATTGGCGATGACCTTCGATGCAATCTTGTATAAAATATTACACAAGCTGATTGGGCGGAACTGTGATAGGAGTGTAGGATTTTTTACCTTTGGGATCAACACGAGGATTGTGTCATTAATGCATGCGGCTGACTCCATTCTTGCCACAATTTTAAGGACCACGCTGGTAACCTCATCCCCACACAAATCCCAATGGCGCTAAAAGAAGTGTGCCAGGAATCCGTCTCGGCCTGAGGCTTTAATAGGAAACATCTGAAATAGGGCCTGCTTGACCTCTTGCTGAGTGTAAGGTGCATTGAGAAATAGGGTCTGGAGTTAGTACCTGCCTGCCATGGCCGGACCCCGGCCCAAAAAGAAATATTGCTCACTCATGGGCCGCAGTCCAATTTCTTTTGTGATCACTTTTTATCGCTTGTGGCGCTCAAAAAAAATTGTCGCTTGTGTTTTTTATTTCATCATGTGTTTTAGAAATTCATCTTTTTCTCAAAATTGTTTATCATGTATTTAAGAACTGTTTGCCGTGTATCTAGCCGGCGAGGCAGAAGGCAGTTGCTGCACTTGGCGCGGGCGCGGCCCTAATCTCGGTGGTGGGAGGAGAACATCGACGGGGACGCAGCTTCGGGTCGCTGTTGAGAGTTCGGCCGGCACAGCTTTGAAGACGGCGACGGCGGCAGGGCCAAGCCGGCACATCTATTTCCCCTGTTAATTTTTTTGCTTTTTAGGTTTTCTCTTGTTTTGTTCGGTTTATTTATTACAGTGGGTTTTTCGTTTTCCATTTTTTTTCTCTGGTTCTTTTTCCTTTTCTTTTTTGATTTTTATTTCCATTATAAATATAACTCTGGTGTATATCAGTATGACAGTATATATGTGAACATTCTTTAGAAAACATCCTAACTGTAAGCTACTAGCTAATTCTCACCTCGATTAATGGTGGATTCCGATCTGTGGCAGTACAATTTGGGGAAGAAGAAGGGGATCAGTACGGAGAGATACACACCCACGCCACACACAGCCGTCGTCGCCTTGATCATAGCGGGGTTGGGCTAGAACATGTAGGACACCCACTGGGGCCCGTTAGCCTGTGGTTGGGCTTTCTCTCCCTTTGCGGCCTGCTGGGTTCGGTGCTCTTCCTCCCTGGGCCTTGGGCAGATGCTGCTCTACTTGCTGACACCTCCTCCTTCTTCAGAACCAGCTTGTCCCCAAGCCGGATCGCATGGGAACCGGCGTTGCATGTCATCGAGGTCCTTCCGGGTATCCTTTGCAGTGTCATCGCCTTGCCATCGAATGAGCCCCTTCTTCTTGAACTTGCGCCCTCCTTGATGCCAGCAGCGATCCAGCTATTGCACCGGCGTGTTGCTGGTCACTGCTGTAGATGGAAGCTTCGAAGAAGCACTGGTACCTGGTGCCAGGACCTAAGCTGGGAGATGTGAAACACCGGGAAGACGGAGGAGTTGGCCGCCACGGAAGTTTGTATATATGGCTGAAGCTTCAGGAATGCTTGGCCGCCTACATGAAGTTCCCACCACGAATGCCGCGTGTCTGCCTGATCTTCATGATCTGCTTAGCTCGCACCTAGTGTTGACGGAGTGCATCTTGCATCTGTTGTCTCTCCTCGAGCCACGAGTTGAGCTCTCATAGGCATAGCGGGGTTGCTTGCTCTAGAGTGATGCCCAATTGCCGTGGTTGTTGGCCGTAGACCACCACAAGTGGTGTTTTGCACAAGGAGGATTGAAAGGTGGAATTATCCCAAAATTCTGCTAGCGCCAACCATCTGCTCCAGCTGCTTGGCGCTCTTTGGACGAAACAACGCCAATGAGTCCCTAGACATTGATTGGCGCGCTCCGTTTGCCGGTCCGTTTGCGGCTGATGGGATAAACTCATCTTCAATTCCACTCCTTGCAACTTAAAAATGTCCTGCCACACTGTCCGACACCAAAGCATAGATTTGATTGATGTACAATTGGGCCATGTGTTGAGCAATATAGGGGTGAGTGACGGGCAGGAAATGAGCAGGGGTGGACTGTGTTGGTCTTTTGGTTTTTTATTAATATTTTTTGAATATTCTAAATACATATTTTCTCATTTCTTTGTAGTTCTGCAGATATATGGGGCTGCCTTGGTCCAGGGTGTTAATCGAGAAAAGACTGCAATATACTTTAGTCCGAACTCCGAACACGCCTGCTAGCTGCAGACAAACCATCAAGCTGACGCTTGACATTAATGTGTAGGCGTTCAGTGAATGCTACATTGGGCTCCCTAACCAGCGGCACCTTTGATCATATTGGCAAGAGAGCGAGGAGTATATGATGCAAGATGAAGATGGTCAGAACAACAGTTCGAAGTTTTAGGTTGGGAAACAATTTTGAAATAAGCAATCCAGGCTATCCCGACGTATAGCCTTAGTTGTTCGGTTTACTGCAATGTCCATCTAGAGGGGCAGTTTTAATTGTAATATCTATTATTATTATCGATTAACTGAATTATCCCTCTGTGATGTCTTCCTGAACACGATGTAATATTATCCAGTTCAGCAATTTAAGCTTCCAACTCAATTACAAACATGTTGTGTGAACCAGAGAAAACTACATCCCAGAAAATTACAGCCAGACAGATGACTGATACAGATCATGTGCTCTCAAGCAACATTTTTGCAACCTCATTATCCCACCCACTGCACATCCCTGTGCTCCAACATTTGCCCCTCTCCCCTCGTCAGAATGCGAGCAGGAAGAAAAATAGAAGCAAGACTTCCAATCATTTATCCTCAAGTAGCATGATCCCACACATGAATCTTGCCCGATTTGGTAGGAGGTGCCTTAAAGGTTTGCACTTTTTAGTCGAACCGAGGAGCTGCTTGACCTGAGTAGTGTGCTGAAAAATATGGCAGCCTGAGAGTAGCCGGAGTCTCCGGCGATTTTTGCCTGACAGCCATGCTTTAGACATGATTGTTTGGTTCGTGACTTGAGCCTGCGAAACAGAGAAATGCAAGTAAAATAATACTACAAGATACAGAAAGAAGGCGATAGGCACGGAACAGGAAGTGGATTAATATGCTAACAATAATGGGTGGAAGCTCCAGGTCTCCAACCAAGCAGCTCGCTGGTAGTCGTCTGGCCAGGTGAGTTCATGTCAGGGTTTCAACCAATGTGTATGCTTGGCTTGGCTTGGCTTGCAGATCTCTCGTCTTGCTTCACTCAGCTAGGAATACCTACCTGCCTCTGCAGCAAATTCAGCAGCTAACATAATAGTCTGGACAATCGTCGAGTTCCAAAACAACAAAATCTTGTCGACAGGCAAGCTTAAATCCATGTGTGTATGTATCTACTCATAAGAGATTCACATGGAACAGCAAATAATCTACTACTACTAGTACAGTTTCAGGCAATGTTCAAATATTGGCACCTTCGGTTAGGCATGCAGTTTGTATTAGGCATGCGCAAGTACTTCCTCCGTTCCTAAATGTAAGTCTTTCTAGAGATTCCATTATGAACCACATACGGATGTATATAGATGCATTTTAGAGTATACATTCACTCATTTTGCTTCGTATGTAGTCCACAGTAGAATCTCTACAAAGACTTATATTTAGGAACGGAGGGAGTAGAAGCATTGGAACATTAAATGCAGCCACATTCTTACTTCTCAATAGGATGGAATGAGGAGAATGATAATGTGTGAAACAAACAAAAAACCCAAGCAACAAAAAGCAGAAAGCGATATTCGAGAACAGCAAGATATCATAACAGTACCAACCAACCATGCAATGGGAGCCCACCATGGGCAGGCAGGCATACAGAAAGCGATGGTAGTAGAATCAGCGGATCGAGTACCCACCTGAGCTTGGAATTTTTCTAGAGTTTGTGTGGTCAAGATGCTTCTTGCTTCTTGTACTATTGATTTGAATTCCACAATTGCAGCCACTGCCTCATTTTCCCACCCACAAGTACAGGATTTCCAACAAGACTTGTCTCAGCCGACACTGGCAGGTTAGGTGTCTCTGCAGCAAATTCAGCAGCTGAGACAATAGTCAGTCATAATAGACAATGGAAAATAGCCTGCAAACAACAGTCAGTCAGAATTTCGGCGGATGAGTACCCACTTGAGTTTGAAATTTTTCTTCAGTTTGTGTGGTCAAGAACTCAAGAGGCTGCTTGCTTGTACAATTGCTTTGAGTTCCACAAGTTGCAGACACTGCCTCATTTTCCGGGGGACTTCCAACAAGACTTGTTTCAGCTAGGTTAGGTGCCTGTCTACGTTCCTCTATGGGATTAATTGGCACCAACCTGAGCTTGGATTTTTTTTTCTTGCTTCAACTTGTGTGGTGAAGATGCTGCTTGGTTTGTACAAGCCTTGATTTCCACAAAAGATGCAGCTATTGTCGCGTGTTTCCTCAAATACATGACTTCCAGCACGACATGTGGTCCAAAAAAAGAGCTAATTGGCATCCAGCAGGCAAAGATGGCGACACTCATGACTTGAAGAGAAACAGGTTGCCCAGTACGAGCTGCCAAAGGTGTGTTCTGTTCACTCAGGACCTCATATAACACTATTTATCTATGAATAGTGTTGCAACGTCTACTGAATCACACATCCCCCAACCAAACACAACATGCAAACACTAGGCAGCAAAATGGGACCTTTGTTCTACCTCTGCATGGTGCTCATGCTGCCATGCCTCCTTCCACTGCAAGAAGCACATGCCGTGCGCCATGGAGGGATCTCTCTGAGGTCTCAACACATGGCCCTCCTCCACTGGAAAGCAACACTTGCAAGCCCACCGCTGCAGATGAGTTCTTGGCAGGAAAACACCAGCCCCTGCAACTGGACGGGCATCATGTGCACGGCTATTCCACATGGCCGCCGCATGCCCTGGGTGGTGACCAACATCTCCCTGCCAGATGCTGGCATCCATGGCCAGCTTGGTGAGCTCAACTTCTCAGCTCTTCCATTCCTCACATATATTGACCTTCATAACAATAGTCTCCATGGTGCACTACCCGCTAGTATCAGCTCCCTGTCTGCACTTTCGAAACTTACCCTTCAGCAGAACCAGTTCTCAGGGAAAATTCCTCATGAGATTGGTGACCTGCAAAGTCTCATGTTGCTTGCTCTCTCATTCAACAGACTCACGGGACATATCCCTGCGTCTCTGGGTAACCTAACAATGTTAACTGAACTTGTCATTCACCAAAACATGATATCAGGTCCCATTCCCGAGGACATTGGAAGGCTTGTCAACCTACAACTTCTGCAGCTAAGCAACAACACCATAAGCGGCATGATACCAAAAATCGTTGGAAATATGACCCAACTGAATGTTTTGGACCTGTATGGTAATCAACTTTCAGGGCCTATACCCCAAGAACTAGGCACGCTAGTCCATCTACGAAGTCTTGATCTTAGTTCAAATGATTTTTCAGGTCCAATTCCAATCTCCATAAGCAATCTCACTAAGATGAACCGACTTTTTCTCCATGAAAATCAAATCATAGGTCTAATACCACCAGAACTAGGCAACCTCGCCATGCTAAGCCAACTTGCTCTCTGCACAAATCAAATAACAGGTTCAATACCCCCAGAACTAGGGAATCTCACTATGCTCAATCTACTTGTTCTATATAGAAATCAAATTACAGGCCCAATACCTTTAGAATTGGGCCACTTGCTGAATCTCCAGGATTTAGAATTGGATGAGAACCAAATATCTGGCTCTATTCCTGGCAGCTTAGGAAATATAACCAAGCTAGTACGACTTGCCCTCGCTACAAATCAGATAAGCGGTTCCATCCCCCAGGAAATTGGCAATCTGATGAACCTAAAATATTTATCCTTGCCTCAGAACCAAATTATAGGTTCAATACCAAAAACTTTTGGGAAGTTGCAAAGTATCCAATCAATAAAACTCTTTGATAACAAATTATCAGGTGCTCTTCCTAAAGAATTAGGAGATCTCACCAACCTTGTTGAACTTGCAGTGTCTAACAACTCACTTTCAGGACCTTTACCCACAAATATATGTTCAGGTGGGAGACTTCAACATCTCACTGTTCATTATAATATGTTTAGTGGACCCATTCCAAGGAGTTTAAAGACATGTACGAGTTTGGTTAAAATTATCCTTCAGAAAACCCAACTAACAGGAGATATATCTCACGATTTCGGTGTGTATCCACAACTCATATGGATGATCTTGTCATCGACTAGACTCTCTGGGCAGATCCCACAAAGTTTAGGTGCATGTACCCAACTAACGGTACTACATCTCCAAAAAAATAACATCACTGGTTCCATACCTCCAATCCTTTCAAAATTGTCCAGACTAGAAGAACTAAGACTCGACTCTAATCATCTCAGTGGTGAGATTCCACCAGAAATCTACACTTTAGCAAACCTATATGGACTGAACTTGTCATCAAACCAACTATCTGGATCCATACCTACACAGATAGAAAAGCTTGGCAATCTAGGATACCTTGATATATCTATGAATAAACTGAGTGGATCAATACCTGAGGAACTAGGGACCATGAAACTACAGTCCTTGAAGATCAACAACAACAACTTCAGTGGGAGTTTGCCAGATGCGATTGGAAATTTAGCAGGCCTACAGACCATGTTAGATGTCAGCAACAATAATCTCAGTGGTGTGTTGCCGCAACAACTTGGGAAGTTGGAGATGCTAGAATTTCTGAATTTATCACATAATCAGTTTGGTGGCAGCATTCCATCCTCCTTCTCAAGCATGTTGAGCCTTTCAACACTCGATGTGTCGTACAATGACTTGGAAGGACCAGTACCAACAACACGGCTACTCCAAAATGCTTCAACAAGTTGGTTTCTTCACAATAAAGGTCTATGCGGTAACCTCTCTGGCTTGCCTCCTTGTTATTCAACTCCAGTAGCTGGTCACCATAAACGAAAGATACTTGGTTTGCTTTTGCCAATTCTTCTTGTTGTGGGTTTGAGCATTGTTGCTGCAGTTGTTGTCATAATAATGCTTAATCGTAACAAGAGAAAACCTCAAGAAAATGTTACTTCTCAAGGAAGGGACCTATTCTCTGTTTGGAATTTTGATGGAAGATTAGCATTTGACGACATTGTAAGGGCAACAGAGGACTTCGATGATAAGTACATCATTGGAACAGGAGGATACGGCAAAGTCTATAAGGCACGACTCCAAGACGGGCAGCTAGTTGCTGTAAAGAAGCTTTATCAGACTGAAGAAGAGTTGGATGACCAGAGAAGGTTTCACAGTGAAATGGAAATCTTATCACAGATCCGACAACGAAGTATTGTCAAAATGTATGGATTCTGCTCCCATCCAGCATATAAATTTCTTGTCTATGACTACATTCAGCAGGGAAGCCTGCACAGGACATTGGAAAATGAGGAACTAGCAACGGAACTAGATTGGCACAAGAGAATTGCTCTTGCAAATGATGTGGCTCAAGCAATATCTTATTTGCACCACGAATGCAGTCCACCTATAATCCATCGAGATATCACGAGCAACAACATCTTACTTGATACAACCTTCAAGGCTTTTGTCTCGGATTTCGGCACAGCAAGGATTCTTAAGCCCGATTCATCAAACTGGAGTGCACTTGCAGGAACGTATGGCTACATAGCTCCTGGTATGTACTAGTACTACTATAACCTTTCTTCTCATGTCAGAAGGACTCATCTGACGAATTCTAATGTTTTTATTTTGTGCAGAATTGTCGTACACATCTGTTGTGACAGAGAAATGCGATGTCTATAGCTTTGGAGTGGTTGTGCTAGAGCTAGTGATGGGGAAGCATCCAAGAGATCTATTAGATGTTACTTTCTCAAACGGAGAACAAGTCATACTGGTGAAAGATATCCTGGATCAACGACTGACAACACCAACAACAGAAGAGAATAGGTTATCTCTGCTCGTCAAGCTGGCCTTTTCTTGCTTGGAATCTTCTCCACAAGCAAGGCCAAGCATGCGGGAGGCATACCAAATGCTCATGGAGCGACCCTCCTCCAGTTCATGTTCTGTGCCTTTCAGCGCACTTACGTTACAACAAGTAAGGATGAGTTGATGACTCATTGTATGTCCATGTATTTGTAGCCACTCCCCTGATATAGTAAAAGATACCATCATGTGCCCGTGGTTTTTTCCCGCAAGGGTTTTCCACGTAAAAATTGGTGTCCCGTGTTCTTGATATTTCTTTGTTTACTCGCTTGCTGATTTCTGACAATGCACAAATATAATTTGTTTTGTGGGGTGCTTGTAAAATGTATGCAGTGTCTATGTTATATTTGTTTAGACATAATACCCACATACGACACGTTGTTTCTGCTGTTCTCTACATTCTACAAGGGTACTTGATATGATGTATTAATGTTTCTACATTTATCTACTAACTGGCGTGATATCAGCGGTCACGCTTTATTGTTCCCTAGGAATCAAGGTAAAATACCTTGGACCAAGCAGGAAAAATCACAATGATCAAGTGGTCGATGCGTAAACAGGAACAAATGAATGTAAACGAGCTGGGTGCGTAAAAAAGGAAAATTACCACAGTACTATGTAAAAGGACTTACGGAGGATTGTACGGCAGGAGTATGAAGTCCTGGTCCTTGTGATGGAGCATTGTATCCAGGAGTATGTAATCCTTGTCCCTAGGATGGAACAACAAATAATTTACTACTACACTTAAATTCAAGCATTAGTTGGCGAAATTGACATGGAACAAAGATACAACCTTCTTTTTCTTCATGCCTAATACAAGCTAAAAATTCAACTCAGCTAGTTGAATCACAGACATACTAAGAACAAGATGTACAATCGTATAGAGAATAGCTCCATTTACGATTGTTCAACGACTTGCAGTGGTATATGAGGAAAGATACAATGAATTTGTCCATGCACAAACAAAGCGCCAACCATGTACATCAAGATCAAACCTACACCATAGCTTGTTTTTGTTAATTTCAGATATGAATTGACGTGTGTGGCACTGCAGGCAGTCCTAGTTCATCTTCCCGCACAAGCAGAGGAAAGCAAGCACAGCAAATTAGTTTACTAGTTGGGACACAAGCATAGACGTTCACTGAAACTGAAATGAAGCAAAGTATGTGATGTGGTATGATAGGACCGATACAACGGTAATTGTTCCAAAAGCTCAGGATCAAATCCATCATATGGTACATGTTTGGCATTAAAGTGGTTTGCATGTCCTCCCGTGAGTTGTTTTTGCTGGTAATATCAAGCTAGGATAAGCTCAGTTGTTCACACCAACAATATAGGTACTTGACATGAAATTAAACCCGAAATACACAATTTTTAGGTTAGGAAATACTTCCATAATGATCGCACGTATCTAGCCTGTCATTTAGATCATGTGACGAGATAAAGAAGCCGTTTTACAACTTCACGCACAGTGATTGCATGGGAAATGGCATGAACCATCGATTTCTTTCTCAGGAAATCAACACCATAATCAACATAGCAGAAACTAGTCAGTCTTGCAATTGGCATACCTAACTACCTGCTGCCAGTTTTCCATGACTGCTGCATGACCACTTGGTGAAGCAGGTAAGTTAAGCTCAAAATCAAGATATGTTTTATTTGGTTAGAGGTACGATGGGACTGAATTTGATTTGAAGTCCATCAGCTTCCAAAGCATCGAGCTCTGCATTTTTCAACATATAAAATGAGCGCAGCAAACAAAGAACTGTCTTGTATGTACATTAATAAATAGTGCAGGGATTATGACAAAGTGCCAAAGAAACGTTTTAGGTAAAATCATGGACCTAAGAACTGATAAAAACTGAGAATTGCTGGATTGAATTCAACTACAGAATTTAAATTGATGGGTGGTTCCTGGCTGGTTACCACTGTAAGGGAAACTATTTGATTCAGTAACTTTAAGGTGATAATACCTGGTGTTTGAGTCATCTAAGAATAGCCAACTACAAATAAATTCCTCCTCATCAATGTCATCTGGGACATTGTAGCTTCTACCTAGAGTTCCTTGTATTTCACTGCTCACATCCATAACATCTATCGTCTCTGTTGAACATAACATTGTTCCATCCTCACGTGACAGAGTTCGGCACGTTCTGGGGATAAGCATTGCGCAGGAGTCCAACTAGATAGATTAGAATCTTCTCATATGGTTGTAACTCCCTTATCTCTTTCTCTCCAAGAATGTAATCTGAACAAACTTGTACGCTTCACCAGGAGGTCGCGACCTGGTTATTTTTAACACGCAGCCGTCGCCCAGGATGGGTACGACGTTCCTCCATATGGTATACAGAGCCTAACTCTTCCCATCTAGCCTTCCTCCTTCCACCGCAGCTTCCTGCCATGGCCTCATCCGCCGCCGCCTCCTCTCCCCTCTCCGGCCAGATCCCCGAGCGCCTTACCCGCACCAACTACGTCCTTTGGCGCACTCAGATCACGCTGCAGCTGAGAGGGGCTGGAGTTTTCGGGTACGTTGATGGAAGCATGGCGGAGCCGGCCGAGTTCGTCGTCAGCAAGGACAAGGATGGAAAGGAGGAAACCATCCCCAACCCGCTCCATGCCGTATGGTTCTGAGAGGATCAGCAGGTACTCGGTTATCTTCTAAGTAACCTATCCAAAGAGGTGCTAGTGCAGGTCACCTCCATCGCGCACGCACGCGAACTCTGGACGGCGCTGGCGAGCATGTTCTCATCAACGTCGCTATCCCGCGTCAACAACATCCGCGCCGCCCTCTCCAATGCGCAGAAAGGAACACAATCGGTGGCCACCTTCTTCGCGTATATGCGGGGACTCGCCGATGAGCTCGCTGCGGCTGGCAAGCCGTTGAGGGATGATGATGAGTTAATCTCTTATATCCTCAACGGGCTTGACATGGAGTACCAGCCATTGGTGTCCGCCCTTGACGCGCGCACCACTCCGGTCACCCTCGACGAGCTGTTCGGGCAGATGAGCAACTTCAACCAGCGGATGGCTCTTTTCCAGGGAGCGGGCGCGGCAGGCGGCTTCAAGTCGTCGGCAAACGTTGCCACTCGCGGCCGGGGCGGAGGCTCCCGCTACCGGGGTCCACCTCGGACCGGCAAGGGCCGGGGCAACGGGAACGGCAACGGCAACAACAGCGGCGCCAACAACACACGCGGCGGCCGGCCTTTCTCCTCCAACAACCGAGGCCGGCGCAACAACTCCTCCAACAACCGATCACGCCCTGATGCAATCAGGTGCCAAATCTGTGGCAAGCCGGGACACTCGGCGAAAGATTGTTGGTACCGTTTTGAAGAAGATGAAGATGATTCCTCCCAAGATGAGAAGGTGGCTGGAGCTGCTGATAGCTCCTACGGCATCGACACAAACTGGTACGTCGATAGCGGCGCCACAAACCACATCACCAGTGAGCTGGAGAAGGTGGCCATGCGCGATAAATACCGTGGCAAAGATCACATCCACACAGCAAGTGGAGAAGGTATGAAAATTAGTCATGTTGGTCACTCAATTATTAAAACCCCTCATCGGAAAATTCACCTTAGGAAAATTTTGCATGTCCCTAGTGCTTCAAAAAGCCTTCTTTCCGTTCATCGCATTGCCATTGACAATCATGTCTTTCTTGAGTTTCACCCTTACTTCTTTTTGATCAAGGATCAGGCAATGAAGAAGGTGCTATATCGAGGTAGATGCGTTCGTGGGCTTTGCCCTTTGATTCCGGAGATCCGAAGATTAAATAAACAAGTTTTTAGTGCCACCAAAGTGTCTTCAACACGATGGCACGATCGTTTAGGACATGCATCTTTTTCCTTAGTTGAGAGATTACTTAAGAAAAATAAGCTCCAGTATGTTGGAGAGCGTGATGTTGAGACAATTTGTGATTCTTGTCAAAGGGCTAAAAGCCATCAATTACCTTATCCAATTTCCACCAGTGTTTCTACCAAGCCTCTACAACTTGTTTTCTCTGATGTGTGGGGGCATGCCCCCTCCTCTGTTGGTAGACACACGTATTATGTGAGTTTCATAGATGACTATAGCAAGTTTTCATGGATATATCTCCTTAAGAAAAAAGATCGGATGTGTTTCAAGTTTTTCTGAATTTCCAAGCTCTTGTTGAGCGTCAATTTAATTGCAAAATTTTAGCTCTCCAATCTGATTGGGGAGGGGAGTACGAGAAGTTAAACTCGTTCTTTCAGAAAATTGGCATATCCCATCATGTGTCATGTCCTCACGCCCATCAACAGAATGGGTCTGCTGAATGCAAACACAGACACATAATTGAAGTCGGCCTAGCTCTCCTAGCCGGCGCCTCCATGGCCTTAAAATTCTGGGACGAGGCCTTTCTTGCTGCGGTACATATCATAAATATGCTCCCTACACTAGTGCAGAACCGGGCAATAGCACCGGTTCGTAAGGCCCTTTAGTGCCGGTTTAGGAACCGGCACTAAAGTTTCGGCACTAAAGCCCCCCCCCCTTTAGTACCGGTTCAGCACGAACTGGTGCTAAAGGGAAACCACGTGGCACGAGCCAGCTCCGGGGGCCGGGAGCCCTTTAGTACCGGTTGGTAACACCAACCGATACTAAAATGTTTGGGGGGGTTTTGATTTTATGATTTCTTTTTCATTTAATTTTGTGTTTTCCATTTTAATTCTTTTTCGTTTGCTGGTATTTTACGGTACTACACATTGTACACGTTAAACATTGTACACATTGCTGGTATAGAATTTCTAGTAGAACCAGTCATATATATATCATCATTGTCTCACAAACCATCATATTAATTTACATATACACACATGTATAGCTATATACAATTTCTCCTACATATGCATGTTGCCTTCGGAGCCAGTGGCATTAGCCTAATTGGTGCCTTCGGAGCACGATGACAATTGGAAGTGGTTCATGACCTGGTCGATGGGGCGGTAGCGGGTAATAGTATTTTCCCTTCGGATTTATGACCTGGTCGAGCAAAAATCCCGCTATTTCCTCTTGAAGTGCTTCTACGCGCTCTGTTTCTAGGAGCTTGTCCCGCACCTCTTTGAACTGTTAAGAAGGAGATCAATATGCATGTTTATTAGTTGTGTGACTAGATATCGATAATGGTGTAAAAATTGTGAATAGTGTTCTGACAAGCGTACCCATTCCTGTCTTTGAGATCTACTCCTTTCGGACGCCATCATGCGAATGTTCTCGCAAACGCAGAATGCACACAGATCAGTCCCCTGCGCCTGCTTCAGGGCCTTTATTACGAGAATGGAATTTAATTTGATCAGATAATAATTAATCAAGCATGATAATTAAAGAGATGGCAGCTAGCTAGCTAGCTAGTACTACTTAATTACTTACCTTGGGTCGAAACCATTTCAACTTTGGTTTCCATTCGCCTTCCGTGACGCTAATGAACCTTGCCCAAGCCCTGCCCGCCGACAAAAAAATGAATAAAGGGGTTATTAAATAGTTCATATCATGAAATAACAAACTAAATAGGCCGAGATATATAGTTAATAATGATTGAAATTACCCGTTGACTATCCCAAACAAGATGTTATAGTCACTATTTGCTTTGAGTAGCGAGTCCAGTATTTCAACTGTTCTGGCGTCAACTTTAATGATACACAAGATCCAGTGAAATCTGCATGCACACATGTTTGCATGTCTTAATTAAGCGGGCATATGTAAGCAAAAACATGTAGCTAGCTAGTAGGCAAAAACAGAGAATTTGTAGTACAAGAAAGTTTGACTCACTGGAAGTTGTAAGGAAGTAGTATATCTTCATTGTATTTGAGGCGCTTCAAGAACTCTAGCATGCTGTCCTCTACCTCTTTTTCATGATGCTTGTTTATTTTCCATGTGTATTCATTAATGGTGTTTGGGTCAATGAACCCAATGACATAGCGTCCACCTTTTCTCATTTCATACATCTTCATCCTACATAATACCACAGAAAATAATATAGTGAGGATAATTACACGTAATGATTGATCAAAAGGATCACTACAACTAGCTTGAGACTTAAATTACAGAAAGAAATCACTTACAGACAATAGCAACTGACGATAGATTTGTCGAGTGCGTCTTGATTGTATAACTGAAACAGTTCAGAATACTCAACGGCCACAGCTTTCTCATGGTAGTAATCATCCTTCTTGACATACACCATGAGGGACTCTCGATCGGATCTCTTGGTAATGTCCATGTACCATTGATGCAATTCATACATTCTCGTTGGGAGCTTCTTGACATCTTCTGGCTCGACCAAAGGTTGGCTCCGAACATATTTCCGTTTTATTTCCTCCTCTGTAATCACAGGCATGTCCTCGATCTCGAGGAGTTGTCCAACAGTGATCTTGAGTTCTTCAGCCTGCATTATATGCTGCTGGGTTATTACCACATCGCCCACCTCGGGAACGTAAACTGTTTGGCCACAATAATATTGGGCGCGCATACTGTCACGTGTTGTTGGCGGCACAACAAGCGGGGGGATCGATTGCGCCGCCTGTTTTCCCAGCTGGGCAACGGTTTTCCCGCATTTTTTGACAGCTGCTTGTTGTTTGCTCGAGCTCGAGCTCGCCTCCTTCTGTAGACGTTGTCGATGTAACTTCCTGATGTGGCGCTCATAGTCTGTGTCAACGGGCTTAGGAGCTGGTGCTTGAGCCATACGAATGAAGTGGTCAACTACTTCCACATGCACTTTCTCCCTTGGCGGCGGTGGCGGTTTTGGTCCAAAATGGGCGTCGACTTCTGCCCGCACTATGGCATTGGTTTGCTCCTTGGTCCTGTCGTAAGCCCTCACAGGAAGAGGAGTAGTGAGGTTTGGACCATATTTATATCGCTTGCCTTCGCCTGTACTTCCTGTACTATGACCTTGACTCGTACCGCTACGCACCATAGCTGCGGGGTGTCTCTTCTGCGATTGCTGAGGCGGCGGAGACGGCTGACGGGGCTGAGTTGGACGAGGAGGAGTGGCCTGAAGCTGTGCCGGACTTGGAGGAGGAGTGGCCTGAGGTTGTGCCGGAATTGGAGGAGGAGTGGACGTCTGACGCTGTGTCGGACTTGGAGGAGGAGTGGCCTGACACTTTGCCGGACTTGGAGGAGGAGGAGTGGCCTCACGCGTTGGTGGACTTGGAGCGGGAGTCTGCTGACTCGGTGGCGGACTTCGACGAGGAGTCGGGTGACGCGGTGTCGGTGGCCTTCGAAGGATGATGCAATCCTTTCTCCATAGGATGACATGATGTATGGCCTCTCCCAATGTGTGCTCGTCGTCACCTCCAGGAATGTCAAGCTATAGCTCTGAATATGGGTCCACCACCTCATCAACCAAGACACGAGCATAGCCCACTGGAATCGGGTTGCAATGGAAGGTTGCCTCGGGGGAATTTGAAAAAGCAACGACGTCCGCCACCTTCATGGATATGTTCTTCATTTTGAAGTGTAGCTCGCAGTTAGTGTTCTCCGTGATGTCATCCACGGGGTATCTATCCAGCACTGCGTCGCCCGGGGCGGAACCCACGCTGCTTCTCGGCATGGATGGGGCAGTGCTATCCAATGCTGGATCATCCGCTAGCTACTGCAGATGCTGAGACCCCCTTTGCTGGCTAAGTGAGTCGATCTGCTCCTGCTGCCGCTGGAATTTAACTGCCAATTCCGCTTGACTTGCTTCTAGGACTTGAAGGCATTCATAGTCCCGCTTCCTCTGCTCCTCCTCCATCTTCCTCTTCTTCTCCTCCGCAATCTTCTTTCTCGCATGGGTTCTGTAGTCGGTGTTCCAGTCCGAAAACCCCTCATACCACGGAATAGCGCCCTTGCCTCGTGTTCTTCCCGGGTGTTCAGGATTTCCCAGGGCACGCGTAAGCTCGTCGTTCTCTCTGTTGGGCTGGAACACCCCCGATCGAGCCTCTTCTATTGCAACAAGTAGCGCATCGTCGGCTCCGTTCAGACATGCCTTCGTCGAAACATTACATGTCTTCGGGTCCAACTCCCCCCCATGCGCATAGAACCAAGTCCTGCACCTGGGGGGCCAGCTCTTAGTAACTGGAGTGACACTTGCATCCTCCATCTCTTTCTCAGACTTATCCCACTTAGGCATTGCCACCGCGTAGCCACCTGGCCCCAGCTTATGGAACTTATCCTTTTTTTCGGCATTCTTCTTGTTTATTCTCGACCGTTCCTTAGCTAATTCTGAATCCTTGAATTTCACGAAATCGTCCCAATGAGCACTTTGATTATCTAGTATCCCCTCGAATACTAGAGTCTTCCTTCCTCCCTTGACGTACTTCTCCCACGTCGTTCTCTTGTGGTTCTTAAATGCAACCGCCATCTTCCTAAAAGCAGCGTCCTTGACTTTCTGCACATCTGCTTCTGTGAAATGATCTGGTAGGGTGAAATATTCCATGAGAGTATCCCAAAGCAATTTTTTTTATTCTCGTCGACAAAAGTAACATTTGGACGTGGCTTTGCTGGCTTTCTCCATTCTTGAAGGGAGATCGGGAGTTGGTCCTTCACAAGAACTCCGCACTGAAGAACGAACTTGTCCGCAATCTTCTTAGGCGCTAATGGTTCACCATTAGGTTTGAATGCCTCGATATTGTACTTTACGCCCTCCTTCAACTTTTTGTTCGGGCCTCATTTCGTCCTTTTGCCTGAAGATTTGCTCGATCCGGATGGCTGAAAGAAGAAAGATCGATTCGTTAATATATCTTCAACTCATTTAAAACATGCGATGATCACCAGATTCCTGCTTATATAAATATATATACCTCGCCGGTGTTTGTTGTTTCAGGATCAACATGTTCTTCGTCGTAGTTCATGACTTCATCTTCTCGGTCGTCGCGATCGAATATCATATCACCCTCTCCGGTGTTGTTTAGAAATTCGGAGCCGTCTAAATCTTCTTCATTCTGATCATCATCTGGCCCGCGTATGATATCGAACATGGTCTGTTCTCTCTCTCTGTCGGTATTGTCCGCCATAGCTTTTATTTAACTATGCCAAAAGAAATATAAAACAATTTAGTATAATCTCGAATAATAGATATAATCTCGAATACATCGTCTCGAATAATAGATATAATCTCGAATACATCATCTCGAATAATAGATATAATCTCGAATACATGGTCTCAAATAATAGATTTAATCTCGAATACATGGTCTCAAATAATAGATTTAATCTTGAATACATCGTCTCGAATAATATATAATATTGAATAGTACATCACTGGCTAGGCGGTGGACACCCAAAGAGAAGGAACCCTCACAGGATCATAGCTGAAGTGAGATCCCTGAAGAAATTGCCAGGTATTGGAGAACCTGCCGCCCTCTAACGCAACCATGTAGCGATGGACGTGCTCGTCCTCCTCCCTGACACGACGACGTACCACCTCCGGCGGGGCCGGCTCCCTCCGCACCGAAACTGGCCCACGCGAACGCCACCAAACGAGATCAGGGTCGACGACGGGTTCCTCATCAAGCGGCGCGCCCCTCCAGGCAGCACCTCCCAATGCCAGCCCGGCGGAGCCCAGTCCCGGACATGGGTCAGCTGGACGTCGTCGCGGACGTGTCGACGGCGAGGATGCGGGCCGGGCATCATCGACAACAAATACTAGCTATATGCCCGCAAAAAGTAACATTTTTTTAATGATTGGATTTTGATAACTAAAATTTCTAACATTTCTATATAACACTAATTATGCTATCATTGCATATGTCAAAATTCTATATGCTATTTCATACTAATTAAGCATCTAACACTAAAAATAGAAAACACAACTTTTATACATCCATTAAAAACTGAAAAACAACATTATATAAAAAAATTTCCATACTAATTAAACACTAATTATATCCATCTAACATGCATTCATACATATATACTAGTGAAAAAATAATAATCTAAAAAAATCTAAACTAATTAAACATACAAAATACGTATATACTAATATATACATGCATTAATTCATACATATGTACGTGTGTGTGTGTGTTCATCATGCTTGTGTGTGTGTGTGTGTATGGGCTCGGGGAGGGGCGGCGCTCATGGTGGCCGCCGGGGGCGAGGGAGAGGGGTTAGAGGGGGAGAGCTCACAGCGGGGAGACGGCGACGGCCGGGGGCGGCGACGGGCCGGGGCGTGACGCGGGGACGACGCGACGGGGACGGGCCCGGGGCGGCGACGGAGACGAGGGCGGCGACGGCGACGGCATCGATCGATCGGGGCGCGCGGACGGTGCTTCAATGGGAAACAGAGGAAGAAACAGAGGGAGAATGAAATTTTCGTAAGTGTTGTATATATAGAAGGCACCTTTAGTACCGGTTGGAGCCACCAACCGGTACTAAAGGGTGTGCGCTGTCAGGCGAGGGGCACAAAAGTTTAGTCCCACCTCGCTAGCCGAGGGGCACTCGCACCTGCTTATAAGCCCCGCCGTCGCTGCTGTCTCGAGCTCCTCTCTTAAGCAGGCCTTCTGGGCCTACCTCTTCTGCGATGCCCTGTTGGGCCTACTGGGCTAGCGGGCCTGCATCCTGGCCCAACTTGAATTTGGGTTTCTAGTCGTATGCAGGCCGTTGTGGCCCAGTAAGTGGGCTTTTTTTCTTATTTTTTTGCTTTATTTATTTTTGTGAATAACTTAACTTTGAAAATAGATTTTTCAGTGATTCTTTTTTCTTATGTTTAATATTAGTGTGTTTTATCATTATATTCAATTTGGTAATGCTTAGGTTATTTAAAAAATGAAATGCCTTTGTAACGGATGAGTTTTCATCCGAAACCCTGATACTTCGAAACAGATTGTCCATTTTGTACACGAAGTGCATCCAGTTTTTGCGGTAACCCTCTCTACTTTTTTGCACATGCTATGTGGGTGAAATTATGATACCATGCCAACTTTCATCTTTTTCTGAGTTCATTTGAAATGCTTTTCAATTTCAGGGTCATTTAGCTGAAAAAATCAGTAAATGCATGAAAGAATTTGCTTGCACATAAAATTTCTTCGCGTTTCAAATGCCAAAACACATAACTAGCTACCCTAACTATTACAGAGATTCCCTTCTGGGTGTGAAACACAGAAGAAAGTGATGATAGTTAAGCCGATCACATCCCAGATCTTTGGGTGTGAAACTTTTTCTTCGCGTGTGTCCCTTTGCGTCGTAGCCATGGAAAATCTTCATCATTTAACGGGATGCTCGGGTCAATATTCACTGTGAATGGAGCAATTTCATCAAACTTTTCATAATCTTCTGACATGTCTGTCTTGTCGTCCACTCCCACGATGTTTCTCTTCCCAGAAAGAACTATGTGCCACTTTGGCTCATCGTACGATGTATTCGCTTCCTTATCTTTTCTTTTTCTTGGCTTGGTAGACATGTCCTTCACATAGAAAACCTGTGCCACATCATTGGCTAGGACGAATGGTTCGTCTGCATACGCAAGATTGTTGAGATCCACTGTTGTCATTCCGTACTGCGGGTCTTCCGTTACCCCGCCTCGTGTCATATTAACCAATTTGCACCGAAACAAAGGGACCTTCAAACCACGTCGATAGTCAAGTTCCCATATGTCCTGTATATAACCATAATATGTTTCCTTTCCCGTCTTGGTTTCTGCATCAAAGCGGACACCACTGTTTTGGTTGGTGCTCTTCTTATCTTGGGCGATCGTGTAAAATGTATTACCATTTATCTCGTACCCTTTGAAAGTCATTATATTCGAAGATGGTAACTGGGACAGCAAGTACAGGTCATCTTCAATAGAGGTGTCATGCATGGTACGTGCTTGCAACCAGCTGGCGAAACTCCTGGTTTGTTCACGTGTAATCCAGTCATCAGACCGCTCCGGGTGTTTGGAGCGTAGCAAATTCTTGTGTTCATCCATATACGGAGCCACCAAGGCGGAATTCTGTAGAACTGTGTAGTGTGCTTCAGTGAGAGAATGTCCGTCCATACATATTATTTGTTCCCCTCCTAGCGTGCCTTTTCCATCCAGTCTGCCCTTATGCCGCGATTCAGGAACACCAATCGACTTAAGGTCAGGAATAAAGTCAATACAAAACTCAATGACCTCCTCATTTTGACGGCCCTTGGAGATGCTTCCTTCTGGCCTAGCACGGTTATGAACATATTTCTTTAGGACTTCCATGAACCTCTTAAAGGGGAACATATTGTGTAGAAATACAGGACCCAAAACGTTAATCTCTTCGCATAGGTGAACTAGGACGTGCGTCATGATGTTGAAGAAGGATGGTGGGAACACCAACTCGAAACTGACAAGACATTGCTCCAAATCATTCTGTAACCTTGGTATGATTTCTGGATCGATTACCTTCTAAGAGATTGCATTGAGAAATGCACATAGATTCACAATGGCTAATCGAACGTTTTCCGGTAGAAGCCCCCTCAATGCAACCGGAAGCAGTTGCGTCATAATCACGTGGCAGTCATGAGACTTTAGGTTCTGGAACTTTTTCTCTGCCATGTTTATTGTTACCTTTATATTCGACGAGAAGCCAGACGGTACCTTAATACTGAGCAGGCATTCAAAGAAGATTTCCTTCTCTTCTTTGGTAAGAGCGTAGCTTGCATGACCCTGATGTATGCCGTCTTTTCCGTGCATACGTTGCTGGTCCTCCCGTGCCTCAGGTGTATCTTTTGTTTTCCCATACACGCCCAAGAAGCCAAGCAGGGTCACACAAAGATTCTTCGTCACGTGAATCACATCGATTGCGGAGCGGACCTCGAGGTCTTTCCAATAGGGCAAGTCCCAAAATATAGATTTCTTCTTCCACATGGGTGCGCGTCCGTCAGCGTCATTCGGAACAGGTTGTCCACCAGGACCCTTTCCAAAGACCACCTTCAAATCCTTGACCATATCATGTACATCAGCACCAGTATGGTGGCGAGGCTTCGTCCGGTGATCCGCCTCACCTTTGAAATGCTTGCCTTTCTTTCTTACGGGATGCCTGCTCGGAAGAAATCGACGATGTCTCAGGTACACATTCTTATTAGCCAAATATATACTGTCGGTATCGTCCAAACAGTGCGTGCATGCGCGGTATCCCTTGTTTGTCTGTCCTGAAAGGTTACTGAGAGCAGGCCAATCATTTATGGTCACGAACAGCAACGCCTTTAGGTCTAATTCTTCCCCCATGTGCTCATCCCACGCACGTACACCTGTTCCATTCCACAGTTGTAAGAGTTCTTCAACTAATGGCCTTAGGTACACATCAATGTCGTTGCCGGGTTGCTTAGGGCCTTGGATGAGCACTGGCATCATAATGAAGTTCCGCTTCATGCACAACCAAGGAGGAAGGTTATACAAACATAGAGTCACAGGCCAGGTGCTATGGTTGCTGCTCTGCTCCCCAAAAGGATTAATGCCATCTGCGCTTAGACCAAACCATACGCTCCATGCGTCATCTGCAAACTCCTTCCCGTACTTTCTTTCGATTTTTATCCACTGCGACCCGTCAGTGGGTACTCTCAACTTTCCGTCTTTCTTACGGTCTTCTCTGTGCCATCGCATCGCCTTGGCATGCTCTTTGTTTTGGAACAAACGTTTCAACCATGGTATTATAGGAGCATACCACATCACCTTGGCAGGAATCTTCTTCTTGGGGCGCCGGCCCTCGACATCACCAGGGTCATCGCGGCTGATCTTATAACGCAATGCACCACATACCGGGCAAGCGTTCAAATCCTCGTACTCACCGCGGTAGAGGATGCAATCATTAGGTCATGCATGTATCTTCTGCACCTCTAACCCTAGAGGGCAGACAGCCTTCTTTGCTTCGTACGTACTCTCGGGCAATTCGTTGTCCTTTGGAAGCATATCCTTTATCATTACCAGCAACTTTCCAAATCCCTTGTCAGATACACCATTCTCTGCCTTCCATTGCAGCAATTCCAGTGTGGTGCCCAGCTTTTTCTTGTCACCTACGCAATTCGGGTACAACAATTTTTTGTGATCCTCTAACATGTGCTGCAACTTCTTCTTCTCCGAATCACTTGCGCAGTTTCTCTTTGCATCGGCAATGGCCCGACCTAGATCATCAACGGGCTCATCTGATGCCTCTTCTTCAGCTTCTTCCCGCATTGCCGGCTCAGCTTCTTCCCGCATTACCGGCTCAGCTTCTTCCCCCATTGTTGTATCATCGTATTTAGGGAACCCATGGCCAGGATAGCTGTTGTCGTCCTCTTCTTCTTCATTGTCTTCCATCATAACCCCTCTTTCTCCGTGCTTGGTCCAAACATTATAATGGGGCATGAAATCGGACTTAAACAGGTGGACCTGAATGGTTCTTGACGTAGAGTAATTGTGACCATTCTTACAGCAAGCACATGGACAAGGCATAAAACCATCCGCCCGCTTGTTTGCCTCAGCCGCAAGCAGAAAAGTATGCACGCCCTCAACGAACTGGGGAGAGTATCGGTCATCGTACATCCATTGCCGGCTCATCTTCATTACACAACACCGAATAGACCAAATTAATACAAGTTCATACAACACTTAAATGCAACAAACAAATAACTCTCTAGCTAAAGCATTTAAATGCAACAACAAATACGATCAAGATCACAACTAAGGTAACAATGGATCCAACAGCATAATGATACCAAGCCTCACTATCGATGGCATATTTTCTAATCTTTCTAATCTTCAAGCGCATTTTCTCCATCTTGATCTTGTGATCATCGACGACATCGGCAACATGCAACTCCAATTCCATCTTCTCCCCCTCAATTCTTTTCAATTTTTCTTTCAAGTACTTGTTTTCTCTTTCAACTAAATTTAACCTCTCAACAATAGGGTCGGTTAGAATTTCCGGTTCACATACCTCCTAGAAAAAATTGCATATAAATCAAATACTAGCACACACACACACACACACACACACACACACACACACACACACACACACACACACACACATATATATATATATATATATATATATATATATATCCTCCCAAATTACTAAACTCACAAATTAATCACTATATAAAGCATTGCAAGAGCATATCTAGCAATGAGAGATGAAAGGACAAAGTTGCTAACCTTTGTGATCATTTGAATGGATGGGAGCCTTCAAATCTTGACAAATTTTGGGAAAAATGTGTGATGAGATCGAGAGGAAGAGGGGAAGAACAGAGAGGAGAGGGGAAAGGGGAAGAACAGAGCGAGCTCGGGTGGACGAAGGGTTTATGTAGGACGACCTTTAGTACCGGTTCGTGCCAAGAACCGGTACTAAAGGGGCTGGAGGGGCCCCAGTCTGACAACATCCTGCCACCACCCTCATTAGTACCGGTTCGTGGCACGAACCGGTGCTAAAGGTTCGCCACGAACCGGTACTAATGAAAGCGGCCCGGCTAGCCGTTGGAACCGGCACTAATGCCGGCTCAAATACAAACCGGCACTAATGTGCTTCACGTTTGACCCTTTTTCTACTAGTGCTAGCCGTGTCATTAACTATGAAACTCCTATTGAGCATCTTCTTCACACAAAACCCAACCACAACCCTTTGTGTGTTTGGTTGCGCTTGCTGGCCCAATCTCCATCCATACAATGCTCGCAAGCTCATGTTTCGCTCTAAGCAATGCGCTTTTCTTGGCTATAGCGCCCAACACAAGGGTGTCAAGTGTCTTGATATCTCCACTGGTCGCGTTTATATTTCTCGCGACGTCGTTTTTGATGAGACCAAATTCTCTTTCTCTGAACTCCATCCAAATGCCGGTGCACTCCTTCGTAAAGAAATTCTTCTTCTACCATCTAGTCTTACCGGTATTTCTCATGGGGATAATGATTGTGGTGATCCAATATTGACTAATGTTTATAACCAAGTGCATGAGCTCTATGATGATGCAGATGAAAACAACGCAGAAAATGGTGCAGAACCCATCCAACATGGCAAAGAAAATATGCAAAATACGCCATATTTCATGTGTCCAGGGCTGGGGGACAGATCTTCCTCGGGATATGTTCCAATGCAGCCTGACAGCCGATCTTCCTCGGGATTGGAGTTGCATGGGAGCAGCGCTGCGCGGAATTCCGCGTCGCCCGACAGCCAACTCCGCGGCGGGCCAGCATCTGCCACCCGGCGCATTACGACGGGCCCGAGTGATCCACCCCGCCTCCACCACTCGGACGCCTCCGCGCGGCGGCCCGAGACTCGCTGGGCCACTGATGGGCCCCGCCACTACATGCGCCGCCAGCCGACTGATGGGGAGGCAGGCGTGTCTCCCGATGCAGATCCAGCCCCGTCCACTGGCGCGCCTTCCAGGGTCGATCCGGCCCCATCCGCTGGCGTGCGATCTGATGCTGTCGCGCCGGCTGTCTCCCGCGGCCCTGGATTGTCTGCGCCTGATTCCACCGCATCTCCCCCATCTCCAGCCCGTGTCGGTACAGAGGATCCGACTGGCTTGGTTGGCAGCGAGGCGGGGAATGCCACAGGATCCTCCTCGGATTCTGCTGCCGCTGACGCTGCAGCATCAGGATCTTCTGCACCAACACCTGTTGCTGCCCCACGGACACATCTTCAAAAAGGGGTAATAAAGCAAATTAATTACAAACAGTTGACAAAGTTCAGTCTAATGTGCTCCACAGATGAACCAAGTACTCTTAGCGAGGCACTCAGCGACAACAATTGGAAGGCAGCCATGGAAGAAGAATACATGGCACTCCTCAAAAATAAAACGTGGCATCTGGTTCCCCCACGGCATGGTAAAAATTTGATTGATTGCAAGTGGGTCTTTAGAATCAAAAAGAAGGCTGATGGAACCATTGATCTCTACAAAGCCAGACTAGTTGCAAAGGGTTTCAAACAACGGTATGGTATAGACTATGAGGATACTTTTAGTCCAGTTGTTAAAGCTGCAACTATTCGTCTTGTGCTCTCCATTGCTGTTTCCAGGGGATGGAGCCTTCGCCAGCTAGATGTCAAGAATGCGTTTCTTCATGGTGTTCTGGAAGAGGAAGTGTATATGAAACAACCTCCTGGTTTTGAAAACAAAAACAAACCGTTCCACGTGTGCAAGCTTGATAAAGCGTTATATGGACTCAAACAAGCCCCCAGGGCGTGGTACTCCAGGCTAAGTCACAAGTTGCAAACTCTTGGCTTTGTTCCTTCTAAGTCTGACACATCCTTGTTTATTTACAATAAGCTGAAAACATCCGTATTTGTTCTTATATACGTTGATGATATTATTGTCACAAGCTCATCTGATGAGGCTATATCAGGACTGTTGAAGGATTTAAATGCTGAGTTTGCTCTCAAGGATCTAGGTGACTTGCATTTTTTCCTAGGGATTGAAGTTAAGAAACAAGGGAACAGTCTTCATTTATCTCAGCAAAAATATGCTACTGATCTGGTGAGAAGAGCTGGGCTACATGGGTGTAAATCTTCATCAACACCATTGTCCAGCATAGAAAAATTGTCACTTACAGAAGGAGAGCCCTTGGGTCAAGATGACAGTACCAGGTACAGGAGTCTGGTAGGTGCACTTCAGCATTTGACCTTGACAAGACCTGATCTCTCATTTGTAGTAAACAAGGTTTGTCAGTTTCTTCATGCACCCACTACAACTCATTGGACTGCTGCAAAACGCATAGTGAGATATGTAAAAGATACAGTCAATCTTGGTCTCACATTCCACAAGTCCTCATCTACACTTGTTAGTGCTTTCTCTGATTCAGATTGGGCAGGATGCTTAGATGACAGACGATCCACTGGTGGTTTTGCTGTATTTCTTGGTCCAAATCTAGTATCATGGTGTGCAAAGAAACAAGCCACTGTATCAAGATCAAGTACTGAGGCTGAGTACAAAGCTTTGGCCAATGCCACAGCTGAGATTATTTGGGTCCAGTCCATGTTGCGAGAGCTTGGTGTAAAGGTCACTCAAGCCCCATGTTTATGGTGTGATAACCTTGGTGCTACCTATTTATCTGCTAACCATGTTTTTCATGCAAGGACAAAACACATTGAGATTGATTTCCACTTTGTCAGAGAACGAGTTGCAAGCAAACAGCTGGAAATTTGTTTCATTCATTCTCGTGATCAGGTTGCAGATGGATTCACCAAAGCTTTGCCCATACGAAACTTTGAAGAGTTTAAGCGTAATCTCAACTTGACCAAGTTGTGATTATGGGAGGGTGTTGAACGTAACATTGTTCCATCCTCACGTGACAGAGTTCGGCACGTTCTGGAGATAAGCATTGCGCAGGAGTCCAACTAGATAGATTAGAATCTTCTCATATGGTTGTAACTCCCTTATCTCTTTCTCTCCAAGAATGTAATCTGAACAAACTTGTACGCTTCACCAGGAGGTCGCGACCTGGTTATTTTTAACACACAGCCGTCGCCCAGGATTGGTACGACGTTCCTCCATAGTCTCGTCTTGCATGCTCTGCGGATTATGAAAGCAGGTACGGATTCATATGTAATTCAAACAAAATAAGCTGAAGATCTTGAAAACATGAACAATGATGCTGCACACGTCTATATTTTCAATCCTGACAGTCTTCATCATCCCTTTCAGTTCTTTATTGGCAGCTTTCATTGCAGTCATCTGTTAAATGAAAAACAATTCAACATAAGTTTGGGTGCCAGAATAAGAATCTGTCATGAACTAGATAGGAAACTAAGGCAACATACAGTGTGTTGAGCATCTTTAATTCTGTCTGATGTGAAAGCGAGTTGGTACGGGATGTCACGTTGACCTTCATACCTGTAGGGAAAGCATGTGGAGTATAAAGATTGGAGCACTAGAATAATAGCCTACTGCCACAGGAGGAATGATTAAATGATACAGGGTAATCAGTGCCCTTTAACTAATAGCATTTCCATTTCTGTCTTGTCCATGTCAAGAAGTTGCTAGTGTTTGAAATCAGCAGGTTCTATAACGAGTAACATTGTAGATAAGAACGTAATCTTTTATCTATATATAAGGAGGTTTTTAAACTACACAAAAATGACCTATTATTGTAAAGAAGGAAAACAGAATCTGAAAGTGTATGAGAGCACATCAACCAGATTCGGGATTCAGCTATACCTTCTCGGACAGCCTTTTAGACGCTGACTTGTCATTTGTCAACATTGATGGATGGAAGCGTGGACCGGCGAGCGACTGCCAAGAGTGGAGAAGATGACATTGCTGCAGCGCGTTGTGGACATTTCATCGAACATGTGGTGCGCGAGGGCTGATCTTTATGGCCTTGGTCGCCTCTCTCCTCCGATTCCTCGTCCTGCCCCTGAAATCGGTGCTCAAGCTACCAAAATCAACAGTTTTCTTCATCCGTGGCAGCAATCAACGGAAGTTGTAGGATTTAGTAGAAGGAGAGAGCACTAGGCGGCGGAAACGCAACACCTACTGACCTGAGGCTATGAGCACTGGGGGTCGAGGGGACACCGCAGTCGCTCGCCGGCGGGGACGGAGGTCGCGATCGGCCGTCACGGCGGTGCAACTTGGCAGCGACGGCCTCGATGCTCAATACAGGCTCTTTTTCTTTCCCGCGGGCGTGAGGCTTTTTTCTTCACTTATGCTTATATTCCAAAAATGCACTAAAATGTACAACTAGATATGTAGATATATAGAAAAAAATCATCCATTCCAAAATAAGTAGTTTCTAAAGAATGTTCAACGTGTAATATAAAAATGTTTCAGAGAATGTCAAAAATTCTGTTCTCAGAGTTTTAAAAAATGTTTGTACAATTCAGTAAAATGTTCGCGAGTTAAAAAAATTCTCATGCAGTACAATTTGTTTTTATAATATTTAAAACAAATCACACCATTAAATAAAATGTTTGTGACACCTTAAAATGTTCACACTTATAACAGAATTATGTTCATGAAATTTCAAAAAACAAGTTTGTCCATGCTCAACATATAATTAAAGAAATGTTCGCATGTATAAGGAAAATGTACAACGCGTATTGAGAAAAAACATTCAATGTGTATTTAAAAATATTCATCATGCATTTACAAAGTTATCAAGGTGTATCCTGGAAATACTCATCATGCATTATGTTCTCGTGGTTTTAAAATATGTTCGTACAATTCAGAAAAATGTTCGCGAGTTTAAAAAATTCTCATGCAGTATAATTTGTTTTCATATGATTTGAAACAAATCACGCCATTCAATAAAAATGTTTGTGACATTGTAAAATGTTCACACTTTTAACAAAATTATGTTCATGAAATTTCAAAAACAACTTTGTCCATGCTCAACATACAATTAAAAAATGTTCGCATGTATATGGAAAATGTCCAACGCGTATTCAGAAAAAATTCAATGTGTATTTAAAAAATATTCATCATGCACTTACAAAATTATCAAGTTGTATCCTGAAAATGTTTCACATGTATTGAAAAATATTAAACATGTACTTGAAAAATGGTTAACATGTGTTCCAAAACATGTTCAAAGACGTATTTTATAAAATGTTCATCATGCGTTTGAAAAATATTCAGTGTGTACACAAAAAAGTAGAGCATTTGAAATATATAGCTCTGGCGCTGCTATCCATCGCTTTTAGCGAGGGCTAGCGTACGAGTCCCTCGCTGGTCACCCTTAAATAGGTCTGACCCGTCAGTCTGTGGTTGTTTTCTTTTTGTCCAAAAATTGCAATTTTTTAATGTTTGCAAATTCAAAATTCTGAACATTTGTAGAAATGTGAAATTATTTAAGAAATTTGAATATTTTTAAAAAATGAACTCTTTCAAAACACGAATAAATGTTGAGAACACGATTTATTTAAAATCCAAAACAAAAAATCCAAATTCTATCCAAATTTTGAAAAAGTGAACAATTTTCAAATTACTTTTTGAAAGAAATACACGCTTAACAATTAATTATATATTTTGATGAACATTTTATTTATATAAAATGAACGTTTTATATATGGTGAACAATTTTGCAAAACACACACTGAAGAATTATTGAATATGCAATGAACATTTTATTTGTGTACAATGAAATTTACTTAATATACGGTGAATAATTTTTAATTACACTGATCATTTTATATTTTTATGGTGAACAATATTTAAAAATCCCAAATAATTTTTTATGTCTCGAACAATTTATTAGAAATGTGAAA
Source organism: Triticum aestivum (assembly GCF_018294505.1). Classification (NCBI taxonomy): domain Eukaryota; kingdom Viridiplantae; phylum Streptophyta; class Magnoliopsida; order Poales; family Poaceae; genus Triticum; species Triticum aestivum. The sequence continues at coordinate 4,460,232 of NC_057794.1, read as the reverse complement.
TTTTTGAAAATTTCTTGAAATTGTGATAAAAAAAATTAGATTTTGGTAAAATAAAAATTGATTTGAAAAACGTGATTTTTTTCATAAAAACATGAACAATTTAGAAAATCTGAACATTTATATGTTGTGCAACTTCTTCCCGCAATTCTCCCGCAAGTCATCCATTGCCGCCGACAGGGAAACACAGATCTAGAGTCACACGCGATAGTGATGGCAAGCAGGAGTGACGCAACTTTTGGCCTCGAGGGCCGGAACGCCACAACATAAGGTACCATGATTTGCTGTTTTTCTTGCTCCGCTGGAACAGCCGCAAAGCCCAAAGTCCCTGGGAGCTGGTCAATCTCCATGACTACTTTCGACCACCTACAAGATATGGTCACTCCAAGTTTTCTGCCTGACCGGCGCGTCTTCCTGTGGCTCCATGTATTTCTACACGTAAAGAAACACATGGAATTTTCCTTAATCACAACAATTAGTAGATTAATATTTTTTAATAAACAAAATTAAACTTCAAAATGGATAGATATGTTTTCAATGATGTTTGACTCTGAAATTGGAGATGTTCTATTCACAATATATTAGCAAATCTTTTGAGGCATTTGGGCTTGGTGTCGTCATTGTGAGATCGTGAGGATTATCTTGATGTCCTGGCCCTAGATTGTAGTCAATGAATGACGAATGATGAAATTTGTGAGTCATTCCAACAAATGGGTATTGTCAACAGGGTACATATAGTATATTTTTGTAGCCAGGTCAGCCAATGGTCCCATGTCTATAGGTGTTGTAATATTAACATTAGCCCAATTTTCCTGCAATTAACATGGAGACTCTTTAACTTAACTGGTATATGTGTTAAATGGAGGAAGTGTCAATCAAGTCCACTAAGAAATAAAAATTGATGAAAAATCCATCTATATTCATATCCAAACAAAAAAATATATGAATCAAACATTCATTACATGCAAATCAGCTCCACACTTAAGGAACATTGATACAACGCCTATTTTTTGCATATAAGAAAATATAGATCATGAGGGCATGTACAATGGTTGATAATATTTTCTTATCTTATGTCCCCTATGTAATCTAGAGAAGACAACAAAAAATGATGTACAATGTATTACTCTTAGTCTGGTCTCTAATAACAAGATATTCCTAATTATGTGGTGAGAGAATTGTTGCTAAGAGATCATCTCTTAATGAAAAGAAGGCAAGTCTTTGCTTATGTTTCTCTCTCCTCCACCTCTGCAATTATCCTATGTGGCACTTCTAAGATAAGACCATTGTATATGCCCTCATACGTCCATTCTTTGGATGCAAATCAAGTCCATTGTTAATTATTATTGATGCATAAATTGATCTATATTCATATAAAAAGATAGGAAATCAAGCAATCGTTAATTGTATGTAAACCAAATCTATATTTAATGAACATTAATTAAACAATTGATTTATACCCAACTCTAGAAAGATTAGTTCACCAGATGACTACCCATTAAATGTTCAGTGTATCATCAGTACAATGCAATCCAAAGCCTTCTAAAAGAAGAACCTGGCTCAATTCTATATAAGTTGTGTTCTATAAGAAGATACAAGTACGTCAGGAATCACATAGTTACTATTTCATGGAAAATAACACAATTACCTATACAAATGGGAGGTGATTATGTGGTCATATCGGTCTTACTATGCTTTTTGTGTATAACTTTCCACCTCACCTGTGTTGAATCGGTAGACGTAGATGTCAATCTCCAGACGAATGAGAAGGTAACCAATATTTTACATTTAGATTTTGATATATACAACTTTTTATCAATTGTTTTATGTATTATCCCATTATTGTATCTACTCAACCCCTTAATCTTGATAATTACTATTGGTGTTAATATTCATAACTACTTTATGTTACTTATATGTTCAACTAAAATCTAGGACATATGTGAAACAAATAGTTATCTTTCAAAGACTCTGTACATCAATTATATATGCTAACTAGTCATGAACTATTATTTCCCTCTGCAGAACACCACTCTTTTAAGACGTAAACCTTTCCATTTTCCTTGGAGAGCTGATATCACGAATGAAGGAAGCGGCATTGTTTCTCATGTACACACACTCTCCCCCATTCTCTGTATATATCTCTCTTTACTTTTTCATGCGTTAGATTTGGGATGTTTTGTTGATTTCCTGTTGTGTATTGATCACAAAAATGTCACAATGTATATGCCAGAGTGACATGTGATAAATATAAAAGGCAAAGTCAAGGTATTTTCAATATATGCATCACATATTTAAACCACAGATGAAAAACAGTAGGACTCTAATTCATTAGTGATGTATCTAAATCATTGCTTGTCAAGCTAAATTATGGTAAATGGTCCATGAGACAAGGTGGTACATAAAGACCAGATAAAAGGAATACACCTAAATGAACTTATCTTGATCCCCTATATATCGTCAAAGCTATGCTCATTACATACAAAACATGCTACCAAAATACTGTGAACAACAGATTCAGAAAGGCAGTTAAGACATACTCTATAGGAGACTTATGCTGACATACCAACTTTATTGGCAATACACTTCACACCTACCAGAGAGAGAATCAAATCTTGTTTCACCCATGCCGCAAGGAGGAGAGAAGATGTTGTGAGCCCAAGCACCTAAGTAAGACCATAAAAAATGCACATGAACTAAAGCATTGCATGCATCACCACAAAAGGTCTAATTGTGTTGGATTGACACCACACCCCGCGGAGGAAGCTAAAGCTAGTATGATATACTCAACAAGGCCTATGAAAACAAATCTAGACTAACTCCAAAATAGCATGAAAAATTCGCCATTGTAAATGTCTAGTAGGTGAACCTCATACCAAGGCCAAGAACGCACACCCTCACTTTTTATTATGTCGTTCTCTATAGATTTTTCTCGTTATTTGCTAATTTGAGCTATAATTTTCTATCACTAGTATGCAATGTGGCACACAGAGCCAGGACAATTCTACGGCCTTTGAGCTGACATGAGTATATGGGCTTCACCAAATCAAGGAACTTCTCAAGAATCTGGAGCATCCTTACAGATCTATTGTCAAGATGGAGGAAACTACAACTTAATTCAAGTTGGATTTCATGTACAAACATATCACCCATGATGTTAAAGTCAAATTCTTTTGAATAAACAACTATTTCATAATTTGCTTCTGCTTGCAGATTTCCCCCTCTTTATACCATAACAGAGATATTCGCTTCTTTACATATTGGACCGTAAGTATAATCAATGCCATTTTAACAAGTTATATATTATTGTGGTCCCCATATAGTTTTATGGTATTTCATAGGAGTTAGAGGCACTATTGGAGTAAGTAAAAGTCTCTTTACATCCACAATAATACATGTTTCCTCTTTTTTTGTTGCTCAGAAGGACTTGAAATCGAAGGGGTGCTACAACTTGCAGTGCCCAGGATTTGTTTCTGCAAGTCGAGCTAATCTAGTGCCTGGACAAGCCATGGCTCCTCCATCAATTTATGGCAAAGAAGACCACTACGTTAGGCTTAGCCTCAACAAGGTGCACCATTTGTCCCATTCTAGAGATTACTATATCTATATAAATTCACAAATGTGCTCCTATTTCTACTATAACTAGATGAAACATGCACGTTCCTGCAGTAACCTCATCGAATGAAACATGTAAATAGATGCTATAAGAGCAATTACAAAAGAGAAAAAGTAGGATTGTGGTTAACAGAATGCCATTTTTCTATCAAAAATGTGAAACATGAACTACATAAGTATCCTCAGAGTGTCCAACACATGATCCATTCATGACAACAAAAAATAAACGCAAAAACAGTAATTTATGAGGGGCATGCATGACGTGCTGGCGTGTAGGACTACATGGATAGGAAAAACAAGCACATATGAAAAATATAACTTATACGAACATGCATGACTTGTTGATGTGGTATGGATGCACACATATAGAAAGAAAAGTAAAATTATAACTAACATGTATGACTTGTTTACATGGCATGGCTGCTTGAATAGGAAAAATAGGTAGTGGATTGCAACTATTTAGGAATAGAGGATTACAATTAACAAAGATATATTTTTTGAATGTTAAAATTAGTTAGGCATAAATTCACATGGTTACTAAGTACCATGCTTTGTATTTTATTAAGAAAATATGGAACGTTGGAATCTAGGAAATTGTATGCCACCCAAGATTCTTGTAAATAACAACATGTTTCCTACTCTTCTTGTACATGAAATTTATTGTTCATGGATGTCATCAATCCCTTGTTGACTACAGGATCCAAATTCCGGAGATTGGGTGGTGTACCATCACGATTTACAAAAACCATCATTCTTGGGACATTTTCCAAATAAGCTTTGCCCGGGAACTCGACGTATACAAGCCTTGACTGGATTCGTGAATTACTTGAAGAACGCACATGGTCCTCCCATGGGTAGCAGCCACTTCCCTGATTATGACGATAAGAGATCTGCGTACTTCAAGCACATTCAGAACTACAATCCAAATGGTCATTCTTCCGACCTCTTTGGCATTCCCATGATCAAGTTAGTTGATAGGCCAGATTGTTATGGAGCAAATAATTTATTTCTCGAATACAAGAAGGGTTATATGTTCAACTATGGTGGACCAGGTGGTTGTGTTGGTTGATAAAAATAAATTGTATTGCCATTTGCGTTCAATAAATAAAAAATATGTTACTTAATGGTCAAAGACTGTCCCTTATTTCATTTATTTTGTTCCAACTTGGTCTTGATGTTGATTATCGCCATCGTCTCTAGTTTATTAAATTATTGGTTTTCACCGCGCATAAGCCATTCCCAACACGTGCACTTCTGACAAGAGCTAGGTGACAATCGTAAAACAAATCAGTGAAGCCTCAAAGCAGCAAAGACCATATGATCGGACCTCTATGGGCCCAAATATGGGGCAGGAAACCCTAGTAGAACTGCTAAGTGTACACATTACTGTCACGTTTACATGACTTAGTCTCCCCACCATTAGTCCCACGATGCACGATATGTGTGCACATTCTCTGTAAACTGCCTGTATTCAGTGCCTATATGTACTCCTGACTCTGAATCAATGAGATAAGTTCAGACTCTGTTCAGTTTTACAGTTCAATATGGTATCAGGCTAGACTAGTCCTCGTCCACGATGAACCAAACCGGCGCGGCAATCTCGCCTGCCGCCGGCAACACCCACCTCGGACCTCTGGGTCATCTTCCTCCCCCGACCTACCAACCTACCTTACCTACTCACCCTCCATCTGCTACTCTGCTTGCCCCAACCTCAATCATCGACACCATCACAGATGTATCCCCGTTCATCCCCATCGTCCTCGACCTGGCGGCGCACAACTACTACCACTGGCGTCATTTGTTCCTTGTCCACCTCGGGCGCTGCGGCCTCCGCAGCCACATCGACGGCGACAACCTGGCGGCCTCCTCCGATCCCGTTTGGATCAAGGACGACTTCGCCATTCTGCAGTGGATTTACACGCGGATCTCAACGGAGCTGTTCGGCCTCCTCCCCAAGGACGGCGCCACCGCCTTCGTCATCTGGCGCGAGCTCCAGCGCCTGTTCCAGGACAACCGCGATGCCCGCATCAACCACCTGGAGACAGCGATGCGCACCCTCAAGTAGAGGGACGAGCCCGTCGGCACCTACTGCCAGCGCCTCAAGGCCATGGCGGATGAACTGCATGAGCTCGGCGCTCCGGTGGATGACCGCCGGCTCATCTCCGCCACCCTCGCCGGCATCAGCGAGCGATTCGACAAGGTCACCTCCGTCATCCCTCTGCTTCGCCCCGCGCCGCCGTACTCTGAGGTGCTCTCCATGCTTCAACTCGAGGAGACCAAACTGCGCACCAGGATGGAGCAACCGCAGGCCTTCTACTCCAACAACGGGCCTCGCAACAGCGGCAACGCCGCCCAAGCTCCGTCCCCGCAACAGCCGGCCGTGCGCCCCACCGGCGTCAGCCCGAACTACAAGGGCAAGAACCCGATTCCCGGTTTTCAGCACCGGAACGCATCCAACAACGGGTCGACCTCCACGACGCCATCGGCTCACGCCTCACCAGCACTGCCTCGTCAACCGGCAGCGACACCGACGGCACCCATGACTCCGCCATGGCGTGCCCACACTGATCCCTGGACCGGCTTGGTTCAGGCCTGGCCTGTCCCATGGACCCAGGCAACTGCCGTCGCCGCGCCTGGCCCCGTGCCCTGGCAGCTGCCGTCGCCACGACTCGTCGGCGGCCCCGGCCTGCTTGGCCGGCCTCCTGCTCAGGCATACTACTCCTTCGCGCAGAACCATCAACCGGCGCCTGCGACATACCCGGCCTCGCCATTTGCGCCTCCTGCCTATGCGGCTGCGCCGATGCAAGCGCCGATGTACGCACCTCCCACGACTCCTGCGTCTCCTGCCTGGGACCAAGCGGCCTTGGTCCACGCCTTGAACGCCTATACCAACCACAATGATGGAGGCTGGATCGTCGACTCTGGAGCAACTGCGCACATGTCTGGTACGCCTGGTATGCTGTCTTCTGCCCACCCATCTCCTTCTACACCATCCATCATTGTTGGCAATGGATCACATCTCTCTGTCTCTCACATCGGTCGTTCTGTTATTCCTAATGTTCATCGTCCCTTATATCTTAACAATGTTCTTGTTGCTCCTTCCTAGTCAAAAATCTTATTTCTGTTCGCCGCTTTACAACTGACAATCAAGTTTCCATGGAATTTGATCCCCTTGGTCTTTCTGTGAAGGATCTCAAAACCCAGGCCCTGATCGCACGATATGATAGCACTGGCGATCTCTATCCATTCCATGAAGCCATGACAACCAACTCTGCATCGGCGTTCCTCACTAGTGTCAACCTTTGGCACCGTCGCTTAGGCCATCCCAATTCACAGACTGTATCTAATTTACTTCAGCATTTTCAAATTCCCTGTAGAAAAGACTCTCATGACCGAGCGCTCTGCGAAGCCTGTCAGAGAGGAAAGCATGTACGTTTGCCATTTCATCTATCAAAGACATCTACCTTTACACCATTTGAGCTTTTACATTGTGATGTTTGGACGTCCCCTGTTCTCAGTGTGTCTGGATACAAATATTATCTGATTGTGGTTGATGATTTCACTCACTACATGTGGTCTTTTCCTCTTAAGGCCAAATCTGATGTTCATGGCATTTTTGTGAAGTTTCAACAGTTTGTCTCTACCCATTTCTCCACACCCATTCGATTTCTTCAGTGTGACAATGGCACTGAATTTGACAACCAACGCAATCGCGACTTGTTTCTCCAGCATGGCATTGTCCTTCGATTTTCCTGCCCATACACCTCGCCTCAGAATGGCAAGGCTGAGCGCGCCCTTCGCACCACGAATGATATACTCCGCACCTTGCTCATTCAGGCATCCATGCCCATTGCCTACTGGGTCGAAGCTCTTCGGACGGCCACCTTTCTCCTCAACCTTCGCCCCTACAAATCCAACCCCTCCTCTACGCCATACATCAGCCTTCACAACTCACCTCCACCATATGACACGCTGCGCGTTTTTGGTTGCCTGTGCTATCCCAACCTCACTGCCACAACACCTCACAAGCTTGCTCCACGTTCCACTCCGTGCGTATTCTTGGGCTACCCTGACGAGCACCGCGGATATCGCTGCCTGGATCTATCCTCTGGTCGGATTATCATCTCCCGCCATGTGACCTTCGACGAACAATCTTTTCCCTTTGCCACATTGCACGCCACCTCCACGCTTCCGCATCCCAACTCATCCTCCCCTTCCTCACGGCCTCTGTTTGCCGTTACCGACAACCCAACTCCCACGCAGGCCACAACTACGCATGAACCTCCTACACCTCCGGCACCACCGTCCCCTCCACCCCCTCCCTATACTGCCTCCACCACACCTCGCCATACTCCACTTCTACCGGCCAAGGCAATTCCGGTCCCTATTCCCCAAAACCCACACAAGATGACCACTCGAGCGAAACGGGGCTTTGGCATCCCTGCTCGCCGTCTTAACCTATTAGCCTCCACCTCTACCATATCCCCTGTTCCTAAAACATACCGCTCTGCACTTCATGATCCCCATTGGCTTGAGGCTATGCGCTCCGAGTTTGATGCTTTGAAGCAGAATGACACTTGGGAGCTTGTTCCTCGTCCTCCCTCCTGCAACGTTGTCTCAGGCAAATGGCTATTCCGCCACAAATTTCACGCTGATGGCAGCTTGGCTCGCTATAAAGCTCGTTGGGTATGCCGCGGCTTCTCTCAACAACCGGGAATCGATTACGATGAGACGTTCTCCCCTGTTGTCAAACCAAGCACAATTCGTGCCGTCCTATCCATTGCGACCTCCTCTCACTGGCCTATACACCAACTAGATGTAAAAAATGCCTTCCTTCATGGCACCTTGACTGAAACTGTGTACTGTCAACAGCCACAGGGCTTCGAAGATCCATCCTTTCCTGATCACGTCTGCTTGCTCAAAAAGTCTCTTTACGGCCTTAAACAAGCACCCCGAGCTTGGTTTTCTCGCTTTGCCACATACATTCAGACCCTTGGCTTCCTCCCTTCAAAGTCTGATTCTTCTCTGTTTACTTATCACTCCGACAACGCCACCGCCTACCTCCTCTTATATGTTGATGACATCATCCTAACCTGCTCCTCCACTACCTTCCTCAACTCTCTTATAGCCTCTCTTCGGTCAGAATTCTCCATGACCGATCTTGGAGCTCTCCATCACTTCTTAGGCATTACTGTCACGCGCTCCTCTGCTGGCCTGTTTCTCTCCCAACGTCAGTACCTCTCTGACCTCATTGACCGCGCTGGCATGACTGACTGTCACATTGCTCGCACCCCCGTTGACACTGGCAACAAGCTTGACTCCTCCGGCAACCCTGTTTCTGACCCGGCATTCTACCGCAGCCTTGCAGGTGCTCTGCAATATGCCACCCTAACCCGCCCGGACATTGCTTATGCTGTCCAACAGGCCTGCCTATTCATGCATGATCCTCGTGATCCTCACCTCGCTCTTGTCAAGCGTATCATTCGCTACCTCAAGGGCACTCTTCATCTTGGCTTACACATAAACACCTCCTCCCCAACTTCCCTGACAGCATACTCGGATGCCGATTGGGCCGGCTGCCCCGAGACCCGTCGCTCTACTTCTGGATTTTGTGTGTATTTAGGTGATAATCTAATCTCTTGGTCTTCCAAAAGGCAACACACTGTTTCCAGGTCGTCAGCAGAAGCGGAGTATAGAGCTGTGGCACACGTTGTTGCTGAGTCTGTGTGGCTCCGCCAATTATTGTTGGAACTCCAACGTCCAATATCCAAGGCCACCATTGTTTTCTGCGACAATATCTCTGCAGTGTACATGTCAGCGAATCCAGTTCAGCATCGCCACACCAAGCACATTGAGATCGATCTCCACTTTGTCCGTGAGAAGGTGCAGCTGGGCGAAGTCAAAGTACTGCATGTTCCTACTCAATCTCAATATGCTGACATTTTCACCAAAGGACTACCAACAGCGATTTTCAGTGAATTTCGCTCCAGTCTTACCATCGTCGACATCGATGCTGCGACTGCGGGGGGATGCTAAGTGTACACATTACTGTCACGTTTACATGACTTAGTCTCCCCACCATTAGTCCCACGATGCACGATATGTGTGCACGTTCTCTGTAAACTGCCTGTATTCAGTGCCTATATGTACTCCTGACTCTGAATCAATGAGATAAGTTCAGACTCTGTTCAGTTTTACAGTTCAATAAGAACACTACCAACCAATGTGGTATATTATCCATCTGATGAATTAGGAGTGTGTGTTTGGGCGTTAAATGTTTATTCTGTGTGTGCACTTTGCTGTGCCAAACCCTCCACTGAAAGCCTGGATCTTGTATCAGATAGACACACTGTGTGCAGTACAGGGTCAGGCAGCACCTGAATAATTCCTCCTTTTCAAGAAAAAAGGCAGCACCTGAATCTCTCGACTCTCTCAACCCAGGCATGCAGGAGATGACGGTGATGATGATGATGATGATGATAACGACGGAGGGTGATCGAGCACACACCCCAAGCCGGAGATGGGCATGATGCTTGCTTTTGCTTTCGTTTCGCGTGATGACTTGTAGCAGAAAATCTAGAAGCTAACACAATAATCTGAACAATCATCGAGTTCAGAAACCTTTGCTACACGACAGGTTAGGTCGACACTCGACAGGCAAGCAATATTACAAAAATTGCCATCTGCTCCATTCATAATACAGACTTACAAAGGATGGCATGAGACATACAGTATACTAAGTAAAAAGACTAACGGGTTGTAGGGCCGGATTATGAAGTCCTTGTCCATATGAGCATTATATTTCCAGAAATATGTAGTCCATATGAGCATTATCCACCAAATATTCTCCTCATGTGACACGTTTTAAAATTTCTGTCGGAAATCTGAACCTTATTACTTCTGATACCTGTGCATGTGCTTAGCATCCGAGCTCTTCATGCTTCGTTAATACAGTATAATGAAAACGGGCGGTGCATCCTTTTTCTCTAAAAAAATCATGGTCGGCTTCAGCAAACACATTCTCTTTTGGCTTGATTGTCCACCATAATTATTTGGGCACGTAAGAAATATCAGCTGAGCACAACGATCTATCTACACAAGCGTCAGTATACCATTTGGCAGCAGGTGAGCAGGAAGATGTGTCTCGAAGGTTGACAATTGTTATTGTGGCCAACCCCTGATGATTTGTACAATAAATTTATCAGCTAACATAGTAGTCTGAATAATATATCATAGACTTTTTTTACAGACTTACAATATTAGTTTGGTCGACGGTTAGGCAGGCAAGCAAACATTGGAAATTCGACGTGTGCTCATAAGAAAAATGATTGACATGGAACAACAAATAATTTACTACTGCAGTACCTTGTGGATTGACATGGAACAAACATACAGCCTTCTTTTTTCTTTCTGCCTATTATAAACTTAAGATCATGTGAAAAGGCCCAAGTGAAGGAAACAGGAGAGCTAGCAATGCCCAATAAATTCTTTATAAGAAAAGTAGATACCAATTCGACCAAACTAATCATCAAAATTCATCTCAGCTAGTGGAACCAGACATGCTAAAAGCCGGACGTACAACTGTATCGGGAGCAGCTCCCTCTATCACTCGCTATTATTCCAAAACAAAAGTAGTAAAGAGACATTTCATTGTTCAACTGGGATCAGGAAGGGAAAAAAATCAAGTTCTTGCAACCAGGGGCTGAGGCAAGAGAATACCATGCACGGGGTGACGTACAGAATAATGCAGAAATTGTGCCAAACAGCAAAGGTAATATGAGTCTACCTTTGAGAGACTATGTTTAAGATGCAACCAGTCTAATCTACACGTACACATAAGCACAGGCGCCACTTGGAGCTACCAAAAGTATGGGAGCAATACTAATCATTTGCACACTATTTGTTTACTTGTATTTATAAAGTGCTGGGCAATCAACTCATACATGGGAAGACGTACAGAAAGTGCTCGAAGAAGTAGAATATTACCAAATCAAATCCACTTGAGGTTGGAACTTTTCTTCGGTCAGTGTGCTCCAAATTTTTGCTTAATTGTATTCCCCCACTTGTATCCCACAAGTTGGACCTTTCTTCAGCCAGCCACTTGAATTCAACAAGTTGCAGCCACTGCCTCGTATTCCCTCGGACACAGGACACAATTGGTCCAAGATTCGTATGAACCAAAATTCAGCACATAAACCTTTTCATATTCACCATCGATAGAATTCCAGAATGGAATTTTCCCATGGTTAACCATCCACTTGAGCTAAATATTTTGTTTCATACCAGCTGAAAAGCAAAAAGGGAAACATTTTAGAGAATAGCTTAAAAAATATTCAAGCAGTTATGGTCAAACAAATAAGAAATACTATCAAACCAATCAGAGGAGATACCATCCGATAAAAACTGTACTAGAATGTTAATTCAAAAGTCCATTAAGTGCATAAGTTGTAGATGCAGGAGAACTGGGAAAGATATGAGTAGGCGTATGCTGTGGTGGGTACCCTTCTATCCCTGCTTTCAATTTGCTTTCAGGGAGTAATTACTGTGTCATCTTTCCACAGGCATGAGGAAATAAAATAGAGTAAGAGATGATCACGCTGAAAAAGAAAAACTGGCAGTCCAACAAAGCTGCCAAAGGAAAGAAAAATGGGGCAGAGATGGTGACAGATACTGAAGAATATCATCCAGCAGCAGCTTCCACTCAACTGCTGTGTGTTGACTGACTGAGGACCTCATGACAATGGCCGGCACACTGTTAAATACTCATCAATAGAGCTGCATTGTGTATTGAATCACATCCCCCAACCAAACACATTTCCAAAATTCCAGATGCAAAAACTAGCAAGGAAAATGCGACCTTTACTGTACCTCTGCCTACTGCTGCTGTCGTGCCTTCTTCTCTTGCAAGAAGCGCATGCAGCGCGCCATGGAGGGATCTCACTGAGGTCTCAACGCATGGCCCTCCTCCACTGGAAAGCTACACTTGCAAACCCACCGCTGCGCATGAGCTCTTGGCAAGAAAACACCAGCCCATGTAACTGGACGGGCATCATGTGCACGGCTGTTCGCCATGGCCGTCGTATGCCCTGGGTGGTGACCAATATCTCCCTGCCAGACGCTGGCATCCGCGGACAGCTTGGTGAGCTCAACTTCTCGGCTCTTCCATTCCTCGCATATATCAACCTTCAAAACAACAGTCTCCATGGTGCACTACCCACTAGTATCACCTCCCTGTCAGCACTTTCAGCACTTGACCTTAGCTTCAACCAGCTCAAAGGGAAAATTCCTAGTGAGATTGGTGGCCTGCAAAGTCTCAGGGTGCTTGAGCTCTCATCTAATAGACTCACAGGACATATTCCTGCATCTCTGGGCAACCTCACAATGTTAAATATTCTTGCCATTCACCAAACCATGGTATCAGGTCCCATTCCTGAGGAGATTGGAAGGCTTGTCAACCTACAAGGTCTGCAGCTAAGCAACAGCAGCTTAAGCGGCATGATACCAAAAACCCTTGGAAATCTGACCCAACTAAATGATTTGTACCTGTTTGGTAATCAACTTTCAGGGCCTATACCCCAAGAACTAGGCAGGCTAGTCCATTTGCATGGTCTTGCGCTTAATTCAAATGATTTGTCAGGTCCAATTCCAATCTCCATAACCAATCTCACTAAGATGAACCAACTTTTTCTCTTTGAAAATCAAATCACAGGTTCAATACCCCCAGAACTAGGCAAACTCGCTAAGCTAAACCAACTTGTTCTCTATGAAAATCAGATCACAGGTCCAATACCCCCAGAAATAGGAAATCTTAAGATGCTAAACCAACTTATGCTCTACCAAAATCAAATCATAGGCTCAATACCCCCTGAACTAGGCAACATCACTATGCTCAATGTAATTTCTCTCGATACAAATAAAATCACAGGCCCAATACCTTCAGAATTGGGCTACTTACTGAATCTCCAGAATTTAGAGTTGTTCGACAACCAAATATCTGGCACTATTCCTGGGAGCCTAGGAAATATTACCAAGCTGGTAGCACTATCCCTCTATGGAAATCAGATAACCGGCTCCATCCCTGAAGAGATTGGCAATCTGATGAACCTCGCATATTTATACTTGAATGAGAACCAAATATCAGGATCAATACCTAAAACTTTTGGGAAGTTGCACAACATCCAAGAAATGCGAATCTTCAATAACAATTTATCAGGTGATCTTCCTCAAGAATTTGGATATCTCATAAACATTGTTGTGCTTGAGCTAGCTAACAACTCACTTTCAGGACCTTTACCCGCAAATATATGTTCAGGTGCCGGACTTCAAACTCTCAATGTCGCATATAATATGTTCAATGGCCCCATTCCAAGTAGTTTAAAGACATGTTCAAGTTTAGTTGAAATTGACCTTGAGTCAAACCAACTGACAGGAGATATATCTCAGCATTTTGGTGTTTATCCACAACTCACAGTGATGAATTTGGCATCGAATAGACTCTCTGGGCTGATATCATCCAATCTAGGTGCATCTACTCAATTAGTGGCACTACATCTAGCACAAAATATGATCACGGGTCCCATACCTACAATCCTTTCTAAATTGTCCAACCTAGAAAAACTAAGACTTGACTCTAATCATCTCAGTGGTGAGATTCCACCAGAAATCTGCAGTTTAACTCATCTATATATACTAAACTTATCATTCAACCAATTATCCGGGCCCATACCTACACAGATAGAAAAGCTGAGCAGTCTAGGATACCTTGATATATCTGGGAACATGTTAAGTGGATCAATACCTGAGGAACTAGGGGCCTGCATAAGAATACAGTCCTTGAAGATCAACAACAACAACTTCAATGGGAGTTTGCCCAGTGAGATTGGAAATTTAGCAGGCCTGCAGATCAAGTTAGATGTGAGCAAAAATAACCTCAGTGGTGTGTTACCGCAGCAACTTGGGAAGTTGCTGATGCTACAACTTCTGAATTTATCACATAATCAGTTCAGTGGCAGCATTCCATCCTCCTTTGCAAGCATGGTGAGCCTTTCAATGCTTGATGTGTCCTACAACGACTTGGATGGACCGGTCCCTTCAGCACGGCTACTCCAAAATGCTTCAGCGAGTTGGTTTCTTCCCAATAAAGGTCTGTGTGGTAACTTCTCTGGTCTGCCACCTTGTTATTCAACCCCAGTAGCTGCTCACAAAAAGGGGAAGATACTTGGTTTGCTTTTGCCAATTGTTCTTGTGATGGGTTTCGTCATTGTTGCTGCAATTGTTGTCATAATAATACTTACTCGTAAGAAGAGAAATCCACAAGAAAGTGTTACCTCTGAAGCAAGGGACCTATTCTCTGTTTGGAATTTTGACGGAAGACTAGTATTTGACGATATTGTAAGGGTAACAGAAGACTTTGATGATAAGTACAACATTGGAACCGGAGGATACGGCAAAGTCTACAAGGCACAACTCCAAGATGGGCAGTTGGTTGCTGTGAAGAAGCTTCATCAGACCGAAGAAGAGTTGGATGATGAAAGAAGATTTCGTAGTGAAATGGAAATCTTAACACAGATCCGACAACGAAGCATTGTCAGAATGTATGGATTCTGCTCCCATCCAGTGTATAAATTTCTCGTCTATGACTACATTCAACAGGGAAGCCTCCACAGAATATTGGAAAATCAAGAGCTAGCAAAGGAATTAGATTGGAACAAGAGAATTGCTCTTGCAACAGATGTGGCTCAAGCAATATCTTATTTGCACCACGAATGAAGTCCACCTATAATCCATCGAGATATCACAAGCAACAACATTTTACTTGATACATCCTTTAAGGCTTTTGTCTCGGATTTCGGCACGGCAAGGATTCTTAAGCCCGATTCATCAAACTGGAGTGCACTAGCAGGAACGTATGGCTACATCGCTCCTGGTATGTACTAGCATAACCTTCCTTCTCACGTCAGAAGCATTCGTCTCTATCCATTTATTCCTAATTCTAATATTATTGACGCTTCTGTGCAGAACTATCATACACATCTGTTGCGACAGAGAAATGTGATGTTTATAGCTTTGGGGTGGTTGTGTTAGAGCTAGTGATGGGCAAGCATCCAAGGGATTTATTAGATGGTAGTCTTTCTAACGGCGAACAGTCAATGATGGTGAAAGATATTCTGGACCAACGGCCAACACCACCAATATCAACTGAAGAGAATAGCTTAGCTCTGGTCATCAAGCTGGCCTTATCATGTTTGGAATCTTCTCCCCAAGCAAGGCCAACCATGCGGGAGGCATACCAAACACTCATCCAGCCATCTTCTAGTTCAACTACCGTGCCTTTCAGCGCACTTACATTACAGCAAGGGATGCATGTTGACATAAGGTCTGAATCCTAGTGAGAAACCAGAGTCTACCGAAGCAGAGGCCAATTCAGATTTCTAATTTTGTTTACTTATACATCACTCATACACCACCTATATATACCTCTTGCCATATGACTTGCCATGCCACACAGGATGAGTTGAAGACTCATTGTAAGTCTATGTATTTGTAGACTCTCCTGATACAACAAAGATCACCATTGTGTGCCCGTGGTTTTTCCTGCAAGGGTTTCCCACGTAAAAATGTGTGTCTTGTCCTATGTTCTTGATATTTCTTTTGCTTGCTGATTTTTACAATGCATAAATATAATTTGGTTTGCGGGTTGCTTATATTTGTTAAAGACTGTAGTATCCACATGTGACACTTTCTTTCGGCTGTTGTCTGCAGGGTACTTAAATGTGTCCTAATATTTGTCTCTTTTTATCTACTATTGCTCGCATAACCTAATAAAGATTGAAAAAAATGAAATCCAAAACTGGCACAGTACCATGTTGTCCTGCTTTATTTATTCCATATGGGAATCAAGATCAAATATCTTGGACCACGCAGGAACAATCACAATGCATAAACGGAACAACATGAATGTAAGCACATTGGAGATAGGTGCATAAAAAAAGAGCAAGTACCGCAATATACCAAGTAAAAGCACTTACAGAGGGTTGTAGGGCAGGAGTATGTAGTCCTTTTTCCTTATTATTGCCCCCATGAACCTGAAGGTGAAAAACTGGAATCCAAAACTGACACGTTATCATGTCATCTCGCTTATTGTTGTCTGGGTATCAAAGTAAAATACCTTGGACCAAGCAGGAACGATCACAATGATCAAGCGTTCGAACGGACCAAATGAATGTGAACACACGGATATAGGTGCATAAAACAACAAAAGTACACCAGTACTAAGTAAAAGGGCTTACGGAGGGTTGTAGGGCACGCATACGTAGTCCTTGTCCTCATGATGGAGCATATGTGGTCCTTGTTCTTAGGATGGAGCAATAGATAATTTACTACTACACTTAATTTCAAGCACTGGTAATGAGAATTTCATGGAACAAAGATACGACCTTCTTTTTCTTGATGCCTAATACAAACTTAACAAAGATGAGATGATAGGAAAAGCTGTGACAGACAACACGTGGGCTAGCAATGTCCCATAATTTCATTATCAGAGAATCAGATACCAATTCAACTCAGCAGAGACATACTAACAACAGGATGTACAACCGTATAGAGAACACTCCCTTTATCACACACTATTGTTCCAGCACAAAGGGAAAGAGACATTCCATCGTTCAACAAATTGCAGTGGTATATGATGCAAGATACAATGAATTTGTCCATGCATAAACAACGTGCCGACCATTTACAACGAGATCAAAATCTACACCATAGCTTTTTTGTTACTTTCATTCAGGTACGAATTGATGCGTGCGGCACGGTAGGCAGTCCCAGTTCATCCTCCTGCCAACAGACAAAAGTAAGCAGAGCAAATTAGTCTACTGGTTGACAAGTGTTCACATTGCAATCAGGGGTAATCAAGCAAATTAAAGTATGCGCCGTCTGAGATGTTCAACGGAGACTTCAAAGTTCATCATGAAATCCATCATATACCACATGTTTGGCATGAAAACAGTTTGCATGTTATCCTTCTGTGTGTTTCTTTTACTATTAAGATCAAGCTATTATGAGCTCAAATTGTTCATACCAACAACATATGCATGCATCATGAAATACAAGAGTTATGAGTTCAGCACTACATTCATAATGATCTCAAGCATCTAGCCTGTCAAATTAGATCATGTCACAAGATAAAGGAAACACTGTGATTACATGGGAAATGACATGAACCATCTCTTTCTTCCTATGAGAATCAATGTGAACAGAAACTGAACTAGTCAGTCTTGCAATTGACATACCTGCTGCCGGTTCGCCGGGACTGCTGCATGACCACTTGGTGCAGCAGGTAGGTTAAGCTCAGAATCAAGATCAGTCTCCTTGTCTGGTTGGAGGTACGATGGGACTGAATTCGACTCAAAGTCCATATCGGCTTCCAAAGCATCAAGCTCTGCATTTTCCAACATACAAAATGAGAAGAGCAAATAGAGAACCGTCTTGCCTGTAAATTAACAAATGCATGACACAAAACCAGTCATGCAAAAAAAGGGCCAAAAAAAGGTTTCAGATGAAACCTAAGACCAATATAAAATGGAGAGTGTACTGAATCAAATTCAACTACAAAACTTTACACAGAAGAGTGGTTCCCAGCTGGTAACCGCTGTGAGGAAAATTAGTTGACTCAGTAAACATTTGAAATATTCAAGAAGAGCCAACTACATAAGAGCCATACCGCCCATAAGTTCCTCCTCGTCGATGTCATCTGGGACATTGTAGCTTCTACCAAGAGTTTCTTGTATTTCATTGCTCACATCCATAAGATCCATCATCTCGTCTTGCATGCTCTGCGGATTATAACAGCAGGTATGGATTCAGATGTAACTCAAAGAAAATAAGCTAAAGATCTTGAAAATATGAACAGTTATGCTGCATACATCTATATCTTCAATCCTGACAGTCTTCATCATCCCTTTCAGCTCTTTATTGGCAGCTTTCATTGCAGTCATCTGTTAAATGAAAAACAATTCAACATAAGTTTGGGTGCCATAATAAGAATCTATCATGAACTTGACAGGAAATTAAGGCAACATACAGTCTGTTGAGCATCTTTGATTCCCTCTGATGCGAAAGCAACTTGGTCAAGATTATAAGTTTGGTTGTACAGCATGTCACGCTGACCTTCATACCTGTAGGTAAGCATATGGAGTATGAAGATTAGAGCACTAGACTAATATAGGCTCCTGCCGCAAGAAGAATGATTAAATGCTACAGGGTAATCCTGGAGAACCAATAGCATTCCACTTCTATCTTGTCCATGTTAAGAACTTGCTAGCTTTTCGGATCAGCAGTTTCTATAAAGACACAACCTACCTAGGAGGAAATTCTGAAACTGCACAAAGATGATGTGTTGTAATTTGTAAAGAAGGGAAGAAAATCTAAAGGTGTACGGAAGCACGTCAAATAGATTCAGCTATGCCTTCTCAGCTAGCCTTTCAGAAGGTGACTTGTCAACAACATTGGTACTGCCCATGGACGACCACAAGAGAGTAGTAGGTCTGGCTAACCATGTATTTTAGTTGACATTTTAGACAAGCATTTGGTAGTGCAGCCTCATTGTTAATGCAATATTCCTTTTTAGCTGCCCCTGGCCCAGGAGAACAAACATGACAAATGCTGATATCCCCACAACTGCCTGTGCAATTGATATAATAGAGCATCTTGGAGATTCCCTTTAAAATCAGCGTTATTTAGCAGCAGATGATGATTGTTTATGGAGCACTTGGATGCGGAGCAGAAGAAGCTATGGACTATCAATATAAGAGAATGTGAGACATACTAAATTTGCTTTATACAACTACTAGTCTGGTATGTGTTTTAGGTGTGTCCTGTTAGGTAAGAAAACATCCTGAAATTGTTTTTTCTCTCAATGCAGCTTGCCATCTCGGGCGTGCCGCGGCCAGAAGGGGGTCGGTCTCTAATGGCCGTCTATCCAGGAAATTGCATGTCCCCATTAGTTCAGTATAGCAGCTAGCATTCACTGTTATCACCTACTGTGGTCGACTAGAAGAAATAACAGATTAATAGTGGGGTCGGGCTGGGGTTTGTACATACATCTTGCGCTGCTTGAGGATCCTCATGGCGCGCGCCTTGACGGCCTCCTGGGCGGGGCCGGGCCTGGTCTTCTTGATCTGGTCCTTGTAGCGCGCCAGCTCCGCGTCCAGCTTCTTGATCTTCTCGTCCACCGTGTCCCCCCGCTTGTATATCTGCCCGGCCATGGATTCCATGAGAAGGGGGTCGAATCCAACCCTAGCTAGCTACCTGAAAATCGAGGAATCGAAGAGAAGATGCGCGGGCGGATGCGTACCCGGTCGGTGGCGTCCTGGATGGACGGCGGCGGGTCCTGGCTCTTCTTGGCGCCGAAGATCTTCTTCATCGCTCCTCCGCCTCCTCCGCGCGCGAGACCAGGTAGGATCGAACCGCCTCTCTCTCGAGGTTGATGATGGGGATGCTCCGACTGGACTGGATCGCTTGCGAGGGTCGAATTGCCGCCGTCGCGTGCAGGATTGGGGATGAAATCGGGAGGGGAATCGGGAGAGCAGGAGCAGAGGAGGGTTCTGTCTGTGCTTCCTGGAAATCTCCGTGGCGTTTCGGTTAAAGTTCCCTCCCCGGTAGGTCCTACTCCTACTCCACAGGTCCACACGGTTTCCTCTTCCTTCACGTCCAAGGCTTTTGCCACACACACACGCACAACACACACGTTGTAAAGATTTTGTCCAAGAGTTGACCAAGTGTTTGGAAATTTTTCTAGATCCTCAAAGTCTTATTATGTGCAAGCTCCTTTCCACGCTTTCTTTCTTAGGTCGCTCGAAAAATAAGGGCAAAAACGACAAATCTGACCTCAAGGCGAAACTAATTCACAAACTGAACTGCTTTTAAAACTATTTCACCCAGCTAACCCTTTTATGTAGTTCCTGACAGTTAGACGTCATACTGCACTGTGCAGCGTCTTACTAACATGCGCTACACATCTGGCCATGGGCGGATTTAGGCCCCAGGCAGAAGGGGCGGCGGCCTGGGGCGTGAGGCCCATGTCCTTCATATATTTGTGTGCTGTAGCTACAGTAATTTGCTACAGCCAACAGAGTTGTCTGGGCCTTGGCTCATTCCTAGGTCCGCCACTGCATCTGGCCAGCGTAGCACCCGGCACTAGTAGAAAAGAGGGCTTTGGTTCAGGCCGGGTCAGCCCATTAGTCCCGGTTCAGGCCAGAACCGGGACCCATGGGGGCATTGGTCCCGGTTCGTGAGGCCACGGGCCTGCCGGGCCTCGTGGGTGTTGGGGTCTATGGTAGGGTGCGTCGACTGCAAATTAAAAATTCCTACGCGCAGAACAACCAAGAACATGCTACGGGAGATGGATCATAGTTCGTTACCACTAGACACGCAGTGCCGTGCAGCGGAAGAAGAGTTGGGGCAACGCGTCCGCGTGGATCGTCTCCTCCTCATCCGATCCCCCTCGTACAGCCGGTGGTCGGTTCCCACGTACAGGTTAGCCGGAGCGGCGCAAGTGCACCGCCTCTAATGGTATCCGCGCGTGCAGGAGGAACGTCGTGCGACGGACTGCTAGGTCCGATCACACAACCGACGATGAGTGGAGGTGTCTATTCGCAACACATGCAAACCCTAGTGACAGCGCCGAAACGATGAACCGCGTGAGTGTGCGGCACCTCCACTATATATAGGCGTCTGTCGCGGGCTCAACACTTGGGCCTCGCACGTACCCTAAAGCACATAAGTCTACTCGGCCACAATCCGAATACAGTTCGGATCACATCCGACCAGTGTTCCTCGGATCCGACCTCGTAGGTTCCTTCCCTTAAGCACGCAACCCCTTAGGTTCAAGTCGGCTTGGTCGCAGTTCGGATCACCTCCGAACTGCACGGTTGGTAGCGGCCTCTAGCAAGGCATGCCGAACACCAAGCAGACTATGAAGCTGGTTAGCGAACCTGTACATCATACTTCCATTCATTTTGCCACACGATATATGTTGTCGAGCTCAAGGCGAGTCTGTCATCCTTGTGCTAGCCCGACCTCTTTCTCGTTCCAGTGATGCCGACCATAAACCGGATTATCTCATAATCCTTGTCGCATGGCCATGCTTATCCTGGTCGGATCACACGAGGGGCCCAGAGTATATCTCTCCTGATCGGAGGGGCAAATCCCATCTTGCTCGACCACGTCTCGCAGCATGGTTCTGGACAAACCCGAAACCTACCTTTATAACTACCCAGTTACGGAGTAGCGTTTGGTCGGCCCAAAGCAAGTCTGTCACCATCCAGAGTACATGCGTCAGCTCAGGTCTTAGGACATAGAACATATGTTGTACTAGAGACTCAGAGATGACATATCGTTGCGTCTCATAGTTGGGTCTGTTCGACTCGGACCTTATCTCGACTCGGATCCGACTACGTCGGATCCGACCAGATCCTTCCAAGTCCATATTATCCGGTTAGCATCCAATGCTCCATGGCTAGTGAGACCAAGCCATCAACCGTGTCATATGCTAGTCTAGTTGGTTGCGCATCCACACAGCCTTTTCGACTAGGGACCTTTTAGGACAGTCATCATACAATGCATAGTCCCACAAACAAGTCACGTACTTGCTTATACACATCATTGATAATGTCCAAGGACTATCTTTATTCATAAACACATAGGAAATATCATCATACATGATTGCCTCTAGGGCATATCTCCAACAATGGGGGCATTGGTCCCAGTTCGTCTGGCCCCTTTGGTCCTGGTTGGTGGGACGAACCGGGACCAATGGGCCTCGCTCTTGGCCCACCACCATTGGTCCCGGTTGGTGTCTTGAAGCGGGACCACAGGCTTCCCTTTAGTCCTGGTTCATGCCACGAACCGGGACCAATGAGGTGCCTATATATACCCCTCGCCCACGAGCAGAGCGCTCCAGTGCTCTGTTTTTCTCTGGCCGGCGAGGGGGGGCTTTGTGGTGCTCTAGCTCACCTCCTATGCACATGAGGTGTTCGATGAAATGCCCGAGCCACACTAGTTAAGCTTTCTCCTGTCGAAGCTCGACCTCAAAGCTCCATTTTCCTTGAGATTTGTCTAGGTTTAGCGGCCCGTCACGTCCCATTCCCGTCTTCACCGCCGTCGATCGCCCATGCCGATCTCGTCGCCGGCACCACCGTGGTGAGCCTTCTGTTCTTATCTTCTTTCTGAAAAAAAACTTACTTTAGATAGATACTTGTTTAATTTTCTTACTATTTTATTGCTTGTTATTATATAGTGCGATGGTTTTGGTATCCGCCCCCGTCGGCCCTCGTCCTGTCTATGATTCGGATGTGGTATATATTATCTTTTTATAACTATTTGGTTCATTTATTGTTTATGACAATTATGCCGACCAACGTGACATAGATTTTATTTATGTAGGAGGTAGTTGAACCGGAAATTCCAACCGACCCTAATGTCGAGAGGTTAAATTTAGTTGAAGAAGAAAACAATTACTTGAAGGAAAAAATAAAAAAATTGAGGAGGAGAAGATGATATTGGAGTTGCATGTTGCGGATGCCGTCGATGATCACAAGATCAAGATGGATGCAATGCGCTTGAAGATTAGAAAGATTAGAAAATATGCCATTCGTACCGAGGCTTGGTATCATTATGCCGTTGGATCAATTGTTACCTTGGTTGCGATTATGATTGCATTTCTTTTCACATTGAAATGTTTTACATAGTTTCAATATATGGTTTAATTAATTAGATGCTCTGGAGAGCTCTATGTTGTTAGATGAGAACAATGTATGTACTTTGGTTTTAATGTGATGATGAACTTATATTAATTTGGTCACTTAATTATCTATTCATGATGTTCTGTAATGGTTTTTGACACACTTAATTATATATAATGCACGCAGATGAACCGGCAATGAATGTACGGTGACAGACACACCTCCGAGTACATTAAGGGCGTGCATGATTTTCTCGAAGTGGCTGAGGCAAACAAGCAGAATGGTTTTATGTGTTGTCTATGCCCTAAATGTGGGAATGCGAAGTCTTACTCTGACCGAAAATCCTTCACACCCACCTGCTTTACAATGGTTTCATGCCACACTATAATGTTTGGACAAGGCACGGAGAAATAGGGGTTATGATGGAAGACGGCGAAGAAGAAGAGGACGATGACAACCATGTGCCCCCTGAATACGGTGATGCTGCAACGGGGGAAGCTGCTGAAGATCAAGAGGAACCAGACGATGTGCCCAATGATGCTGCAACGGGGGAAGCTGCTGAAGATCAAGAGGAACCAGACGATGTGCCCGATGATGATGTTCTCCGCCGGGTCATTGTCGATGCAAGGACGTAATGTGAAAGTCAAAAGGAGAAGCTGAAGTTCGATCTCATGTTAGAGGATCACAAAAAAGGGTTGTACCCCAATTGCGAAGATGGCAACACAAAGCTCGGTACCGTACTGGAATTGCTGCAGTGGAAGGCAGAGAATGTTGTGCCTAACAAAGGATTTGAGAAGCTACTGAAAATATTGAAGAAGAAGCTTCCAAAGGATAAGGAATTGCCCGATAGTATATACGCAGCAAAGAAGGTCGTATGCCCTCTAGGATTGGAGGTGCAGAAAATACATACATGCCCTAATGATTGCATCCTCTACCGCGATGCGTACAAGGATCTGAACGCATGCCCGGTATGCAGTGCATTGCGGTATAAGATCAGACGAGATGACCCTGGTGATGTTGGCGGCGAGCCCTCCAGGAAGAGGGTTCCTGCGAAGGTGATGTGGTATGCTCCTATAATACCATGGTTGAAACGTCTGTTCAGAAACGAAGAGCATGCCAAGTTGATGCGATGGCACAGTGAGGACCGTAAGAAAGACGGGAAGTTGAGAGCACCCGCTGACGGGTCGCAGTGGAGAAAAATCGAGAGAAAGTACTGGCCTGAGTTTGCAAGTGACCCAAGGAACGTATGGTTTGGTTTAAGCACGGATGGCATTAATCCTTTCGGAGAGCAGAGCAGCAATCACAACACCTGGCCCGTGACTCTATATATGTATAACCTTCCTCCTTGGATGTGCATGAAGCGGAAGTTCATTATGATGTCAGTTCTCATCCAAGGCCCTAAGCAACCCGGCAACGACATTGATGTGTTCCTAAGGCCATTAGTTGAAGAACTTTTACAGATGTGGAATGGAAATGGTGTACGTACGTGGGATGAGCACAAACAGGAAGAATTTAACCTGCACGCGTTGTTGCTTGTAACCATCAACGATTGGCCCGTTGTAACACTTCGAGAATCATGCTATAGTAATCCCCTTCTAATGATGCCTTGTCATCATTGTTACTGTTGCTAATCTCACTTTGATTCTATTCCAGTCCAAATCTCATTTTCAAATTAAAGTAAAAAATTCAAATTTGCCAAACATGAAAACTAAAATGTTCATCATGTGCGAAATAATCCATAACTAATATTGGTGGTGAACCAACATTTTTTTGCAAAAGGGTTTGAGTGGCCTAAACTACTTAAAACAGTGACCTAAGCAATAAATTAAATGTCTTTTTAATTTATAAAATTGGCAAGCTTTTTCAAAAGTCTCACAATATTTTTATGGCAGTGCACAATAATTCTTTGAAGTTGTTTTGTCCAGTGGCATAATTTTGCAAAGTCATTAGTGACTAAAAGAAAATGCAAACGCTGCTACAAAACAAAAAGAAAAAGAACGAAGAAAGGCCCCCGACTCCCGCTGGGCCTCGGCCCACCCCCCACCCGAGCCAGCCCACCTACCCCCGCCCCCCATGGCCCAACTCCCTACACCGGTTGCCTCCCTCCTCCTTCTTGTTCCTCGGACTCGGCCGCAACAGGGCGCTCCCGCCCACAGTCGGCACTGCACCACCTCGTCGGCGTCGCCCTACGAGAGGATAAGGTCG